>NC_141991.1:142803720-142829750 GCF_049901715.1 Pseudonaja textilis | reverse complement strand
CAAGCAAGCACAAGAAATAAAACACACAAAACACAAGAGATCTTAAAATGAGGCAACACTTTGAGCCTGGGGGGGGAAGATGGGATTCCCTGGCTGCCCTGGAACAGATGGAAAATGTCCGGGCTTCTCTGCTTCTTCTGCTCCTTCCTCCTCCCCCAGGCTTTTTGCTGTCCTCTTTTATTGTGCTAATTCAAGGGAGGAGGTGAGAGAGGAATTTTACAGGAAGGTAAAGAAGGAAGGTTTTTAGACCAGTCTACATGACATGAGCCACATACTCTGTAGCTGCTATTTTGTAACTGCTATAGACAGGCATATCTTCTTGGAATACACATTCTTTGTCTGAGGTTAATCTTTTTATTAACTCCCTTCCTGTCAGTGCTTTCCTTCTATAATGTTCTGAACTGAATACGTGCCTTTTAGCAAGATTTCTTCCTGTGGAAAAATACAAGACAGAACCAAGATAAAATAGTCACAATTCCTCCTTTTCTTTATTTTTTGTGCTCATGACTCTAGGTAGAGTTCTTTCTCCTCCAGAGTAGTCTCACAAGGTGGCAACAAGCCCTTCGGTTTGTTGATGCCTTGCTGAACCAGCTCATACGAGGAGAAGTCCTCATCCCCCGAGTCGTGGCTAGACCGAGTTAAGAAATTTTCTTTGGGAGAAAAGAAGTTATTAATGTCTATTTCCTCCTCTGACTCTTGGTCAGAGTACCATTCCAACAGCGGTTTTTTGACCAGATCTTTTGATTCAATGCTGGATGTAAGAAAGCTAACTGTTTTTTTGAGTATTGTTAATTTCATTGTCAAGTGTTTTCAAACGATCCCTCAATAATTTTAGTAAAGCGTCCTATTACACATGGACCAATAGTACATGCAAGAAGCAATAACACAAGAGGACCTATTAAGGCTGATAATAGTGTTGTTAACCAGGGAGAAAAATTAAACATGCTTTGATACCATGACTGTCCTTGTTGTCTTTCATTCTCTCTATCCTTCAATCGTTTACGTAATTCAGCCATGGAATCTTTAACAATTCCTGAATGATCAGCATAAAAACAACATTCTTCTTTTATTGCTACACATAATCCCCCTTTGTTTAAAAATAATAAATCCAGACCTCTTCTGTTCTGAAGAGTCACTTCAGCCAGAGATGAGAGAGAATTTTGAAGAGCAGTAATTGAAGTCTCTATTCGTTTGAGATCTTCATCTATTTGTAAACTAAGAGTAGCTAACTGTTGATGACCAACAGCTAAAGCTGCTGCACCTGTGACTGCACCTGCTGCCCCAAGGCCTAACAATACAGATAGTGTTACAGCTGTTAGTACTTCTCTTTTTTGATGAAGGGGAAATTGTGGAGGTTCAAGTTTATTAATAAGTTCTGACCCTGGATAAATTGTGATCTTTGGAATCAGTGTTACCTGAATGCAAAAGGATTTCTGAGCAATAAGAACATCACCATGAACACAAGCAGTTGCTCCTGTGGAGCATGCCCATATAGAATTATTACCTGGGATAAAGAATTGTCCTTTGAGACGAGCTGTGATATTGCCATTGGAGGTGGTGTATAGAGGAGCATAGCCTCCAATGTTAAGGTTTAATCTTTCTTTTGGTAAATATACATCACAGTGATATCCAGATGAAACCTTCTGACAATATTGAGAGTGACTGGCAGGTATGTTTCCTAGGCAACATCCCTTACCTACTATGTCAGTGATAGTGATGGAGGAAGTATTCCATCTGCATTGTGTGTCACTGGTGGAGTTACTAATAGGTTCATTGGAAGCCACTGCTTCATAGAATGGTGGCAATTCAGATAAGCAAAGCCAACATTGATCAGTTTTGGATGAATCATTAAGTGTAGTTGCTAGCAATTTGTAAGAAGAATTAACCAATTGTACTAATGGATTCACCTGAATATTGGGTTTTTGTAGAAAGTTTGATTTCAAATTGTGATTGGGACCAATATCATAATTAGACATAGATATAGAAAGACAATTGTAAAAATATTCCTTCATCTTCTAGACCATCCCACTGACGTCCTCCCCAAGTAAACCCAACCATCCATTGTTTTTTTGTAAGTGTCTTTCCTTTTGCAGTAAATGTGATTCTGAGTGGATTTAGTCTCTGTCCACAACAAGGCCTTGAAGAGCAGGGAAGATGTTCTTGAGCACGGGTAATATGAATATAGTCATTTTTGGTAGGCGCTTCCCACCAGATATGACCTGTGGATACACAACTCCATTTTTACAATATCTGTCAACTACCCCACCGCAGGCAGCACGAGAAGCACCAGTACTGTGAGCAGGACAAAAATATAGTCTAAAGTTGTGAATAGGTGCTGGAGAACAGGAGCCTTGCTTGTCCCATATATCAGCTTGTAGTTCTTTATCTGCAAATTTTTCTACTCCTGTCCCCATTTCAGCAAAATCCATGAAAAGCTGAGGAAACCATGGCCATCTAGTATAATTAGTGGTGGTGTTTAAAATATTTCCTTGAAAATCAAGGATAGTCCAGGTATAATCTTGAGGTTGATGTTCATTTGTAGAAGGTTGTAAGCTTCGAGGAATGCGATGATAGCCAAATCTTGGAACAGCACGAGATGCAGACCGCTTAGAGATGGAGTTGTCAGCGATGAAGACAGGATACCCAAGATGGCGAGCTCGAATGGGAGCTGTAGTCTTACGATGAGTGTCATCAGGGATGGGGTGGCGTCTTCGCACGACAGGTGTTTTGTAGTGAACAGGAACCCAGGAAGATGAATGATGCAATATGCATTTGGTGACATCACAGGGTGGAAAGCAGCAACGAAGATGCCATTGCAGTTTGTCTCCAGGAAAAGTTGTCTCAGAATTAGCTTGAGATGGCAATGTAGGAAAAGCAGAGGATAGTGGAGGAGATGCCACTGAAGGAGTGGAAAGTAATAGAACAGTGTGATTAAAGTATGTGTGATTGTGAAAAAATCCTAAGCAAGAATAAGATCCTATAGTAGATAGAGTAACATGTATAGTTAAAAATATTAAACAAGGAGAATAGTAATAGTGAACAGTAATGTCAGAAGTAGGCGAAAGAAAGCTACCATTGTGTTGGAAAACATAATTACATGCAGAAAGGAGATTATCTTTAAAAATAAAGGTAACAGTGTCAGCAAGAAAAGTAAAAATAGCATCAGGAGATGCCCTGAATTGAGAAAAGACAGGAAATATTGATATCTGTTAGTGTTTGGGGATAAACCCCTAGAGCTGAGTGCACAGCAGCAGTCAAGCCAGGCAGCCAAATGAGAGAGAGGCTGGGCCCAAGAGTATACACACACTTGAGACAAAAACACTGTTTGTGGTTTTAAATAGATATTTAATTCATACAGAGATTAAGAATAGTCATTCAGTCCATATGTCAGTATCCAGTTTATCTATCCAGTTATCAAATCCTTTAAACAGTAAATACAATGTCTTTATCTGCTTGTATATCTTCTTCTTAAGATACCTTCCTCTCAAGGACAACACTGAATCCTCAGCTCACCAATAAACAGTCCTTGTGTTCAGTTGAGAGAAGTATCTTGCACAGTAGCCTCCAAAGAGTAAGCAGATAGACTTTCCAACAACAGTAGGCAACAGACCAGGAACAGTAACCAGGTGCATCTAGAAGCCGGACTCAGACAGTTGCATCCAGAAGCCGGGGCTATTACGTTTCCCCTCCTACCTATATGGCTGCCTGCAACCGCACCCACAATGATATTGCAGTTTCTTGTGCTTAAAGCTACAAAGCACTTAAACCTAGGTTCATATATTTATTCACCCAAACCAGTTGGAGTATTCATATACCCAACATTCTCCCCTTTTGGGTGATATAAATATATAACCTTTACATTCTAAACCCATATTTTTTACAACTCTCTAGATGCTTAATAGCACCTTGGGCTTTGGTAAAATGATCAGCTACATTGTCCTCCGACATGCAGTATTCCAGCTGTATCAATTTACTCTGTACAGACTGTCTTACATTAAGATATCTCAAATCTGTATGTTTACTTCTCGTTTTAACTGCAATATTTGTAGCCATTTGAATTGCTGCCTGATTATCCTCATGTACAACTACAGGGTAGTTTACAGTTATACCCATATCCTTCAACATTTGTTTGTACATAATCAACTCAGTACACAGTAAAGATAAACAGGAGAATTCTGCCTCCATTGTAGACAAACTTATATGCTGTTGTCTAATTGACTTCCAGCCTATTAATGTCTTACCCAGCATTATGGCTGTTTCTGAAGTCGACTTTCTTGTATCTCTTTCTGCTGCAAAACTAGCATCTGCATAAGCACTCAATATGAGATCACTTTCTGGTTCTAAATACAGTGCATGGTGTAATGTACCTTTAAGATACCTTAGGATTCTTTTTAATGCTATCCAGTGACATTGAAGTGGGTCATTATTGTGTCTTGCCAGCTGATTAATACTAAAAACAATATCTGGCCTTGACCAATTGCTAATATATGATAAGCTACCAATCAAAGATTGATACAGTTCCTTATCACATTTGGGACTTTGTGTATCCATTTTGCAAATATCCTGACTCATTGGAGTCTTTGCAGGCTTACAAAGTTCCATTTTATAATCTATTAGCAATTTAGATATCTTATCTTCTTGAGATATCTTATACCCTTTCTGTGTTCTCAATAGATTCAATCCTAGATATCTCTTTATCTCCCCTAATTGCTTGATTTTGACTTTCTTGGCTAATGATGCAATTATTTCATTTGCTTCATCATTAGTTTTAGTAATCAGAGCAATATCATCAGTAAACAACAATAATAATGATATCTTCCCATGTTTCTCTCTCTAAATAGACATGGGTCAGCTAAACCAGCTTTAAATCCTATATTGTTCAGTTCCTTCACAATATACTGGTTCCATTCATAGCCCGATTGTTTAAGACCATAAAGGCTCTTTTTAACAACCAACAATCATTATTATTGTCTCCTTTAAATCCATTAGGCCTTTTCATATATACAGTATGTCTTAGTGGAGCATGCAAGTAAGCAGTTTCCACATCTAAATGGTTAACTATATATTTCTTGCTTGCTGCCCACACTAAGGCTGCCCTTAACATAGCTGCTTTAAGACTAGGTGCAAATACTTCATCATAGTCTTTTGCACTTTGTCTAAAACCTTGGGCTACTAACCTTGCCTTATGGATTGTGTTTCCATCCTTATCTATTTTTATCTTAAAAATCCACTTGCAGCCAATGGGTTTTTCATTACTAGGTAATCTCACATTTTCATATACCTTCATATCCTTCAAGAATTTTAATTCTTTATTAATTGCTGCATACCAATTTTCTCTCTCTTTAGCAGGATACCTTTTTATCTCATCCACAGTAGATGGCACTCTATTTACCTGGCACACTGTATTAGCCTGGTATCTTTCAGGCGGTCTAGATATACGTGTAGTCCTTCTGGGTATTACTGGGCTTGGTTGAGTTACTACCTGGTCATCATCTTGCTCAGCTATTTCTTCCTTTTCTACTTCTATGGGCACTATCTCTTCCTGTACTTCTCTCTTTACTTTATTCTTAAAGTTACAGGGATACTTAATGGGATTTCTGTAGGATTCAATAACCACCTCTTTATTGTTATCCTGCTCTAACTTATCCCATCCTACGTGCTCTAGAAATTGGGCATTGGCACTACATAACACCTTAGATGTGCCTTTCACCCAAAATCTATATGCCCTATGGTTAGCTTGGTAACCAACAAAGAAAAATTGTTTAGCTCTATGTTGCCCCTTACGCCTGAGTTGTGTAGGGATATGCACCCATGCTGGTGCACCAAATGTGTGCAGGTAACTCAAATCAGGCTTCCTGCCATGCCACATGGTGAATGGTATTTCACCAGTGGTTGAGTTAACCACATTGTTTAATAAATGATTAGCACACATTGTGGCTCCCCCACAAAGAATCAGGTAACCCAGAATCAGTTAACATAGTTCTAACCATTGCCTGTAATGTTTGGCCTCGCCTTTCAATATATGCATTGTACTGTGGTCTGTATGGTGCAGATGTCTTATGAGCTATTCCAGCTGCCTTTAACCTATTCTGGAATTTGCTGTTAACAAATTCCGTACCATTATCTGTCACCAAGGTTATAAGTTGCCGTTTGCTTTTTCTTTCAGCAAACTTTAACCAGTTGAAGAAGTGTTGATATGTTTCAGTTTTGCTTTTCATTAGGTAGCAAAACCCATATCTAGAGTAATGGTCCATAATGCTCAGTATATATCGAGCACCCCCCATACTGGGTTTCTTTGGACCAATAATGTCTGCAAATACTACTTCTAAAGGTTCTTTAGTTTTAAAACCATTTAGCCTATTTGCAGGCATTATTTTACTCTTATCTTCACAACAGACATTACAACGCAAATACTTATCACAGGGTTTTAACCTTATCCCTTCAGATAACTCAACTGTACGTTTTAGCATTTTAAAATTCACATGCCCCAAACGCCTATGCAATAAATGGATACATTCATCATGAGGCTTGGTATTGTTAAATACAGTTTGTGCCTCCCCTTTCTTACCATCATGTAAGACACATAATGCTCCATTTAAAGCTGCAGTTACTTTTTTGTTATCCCTTTCCAGTGTGCACTTATTATTCTTAATATCACAATTGCTAAACATGGCCAGTTCAAAGGATTTCTTTGGCTTCTTTATATTCTGGAGTTTTCCTTTTCTGCAGAATCTTGCCAAATGTCCTCTGTCTCCACAATTAAAACACTTTTTAATTGTGTATGCCGTTGAAGATAACTTCTCTTCTTCCGGGTGCTTTCCTTTACACAGCTGGTTTCTTTCAAGCTTTGAAGATAATTTCTCTTCCTTATGTTTATCTTCCCTCAGCTGTTCACGTTCGCTCCTTCTCCTGGCTTCCTCTAATAGCCTGGCGGTTATCTCAGTTACTGATAAACTGTCTTTTGGCAATACCTCTAAAGCAGTCACAAAATCATCATAGCTTCGATCCAAAGAAGACAGTATGATGTATACTTGTTGCAACTCATTAAATACAAGCTCTTTTTCTTGCAGTTGTTGAAAAATGCTTTTCATACAGTTTAAATGAGTTAACATGTCTCCATTTATCTCAAGATGTGTTCTAAACAGCTTCCGTGTAAGATTGATATGAGCTCCTACACTGTCTCGAACATAAATCCTTTTAAGATTATCCCAGCATTCTGCAGCATTTTCCACTCCTCGGATATGAATGAGTTGCTGGTCAGACAGGGTGAGACCTATGATGCACAAAGCCTGTTCATTCTTTTGTTCATAATCTTGTATCAGTTTATAATCCTCTTCATCGTTAGGATTTAAGTTTGATACATCTGGTGGGTTTGTAATTATGTCCCACAAACCTTCTCTTCGTAGCAGTAAACTACACTTCATTGACCATGAAACATAGTTTGTTCCATCTAGTCTGGCTATCATGGACAGACTTGGCAAATTAACTTGTGCCATTGCTCTGGAGAAAAATAACTATTTAACAAACAGTTTGTCTTTACAGCAATGTGTAACTCTTGACCAAACTCTCACTGGTATATCCTGGTTAGCTAGACTGTGCACACTGCTGGGCCCATAACCAATGTTAGTGTTTGGGGATAAACCCCTAGAGCTGAGTGCACAGCAGCAGTCAAGCCAGGCAGCCAAATGAGAGAGAGGCTGGGCCCAAGAGTATACACACACTTGAGACAAAAACACTGTTTGTGGTTTTTAAATAGATATTTAATTCATACAGAGATTAAGAATAGTCATTCAGTCCATATGTCAGTATCCAGTTTATCTATCCAGTTATCAAATCCTTTAAACAGTAAATACAATGTCTTTATCTGCTTGTATATCTTCTTCTTAAGATACCTTCCTCTCAAGGACAACACTGAATCCTCAGCTCACCAATAAACAGTCCTTGTGTTCAGTTGAGAGAAGTATCTTGCACAGTAGCCTCAAAGAGTAAGCAGATAGACTTTCCAACAACAGTAGGCAACAGACCAGGAACAGTAACCAGGTGCATCTAGAAGCCGGACTCAGACAGTTGCATCCAGAAGCCGGGGCTATTACGTTTCCCTCCTACCTATATGGCTGCCTGCAACCGCACCCACAATGATATTGCAGTTTCTTGTGCTTAAAGCTACAAAGCACTTAAACCTAGGTTCATATATTTATTCACCCAAACCAGTTGGAGTATTCATATACCCAACATTCTCCCCTTTGGGTGATATAAATATATAACCTTTACATTCTAAACCCATATTTTTTACAACTCTCTAGATGCTTAATAGCACCTTGGGCTTTGGTAAAATGATCAGCTACATTGTCCTCCGACATGCAGTATTCCAGCTGTATCAATTTACTCTGTACAGACTGTCTTACATTAAGATATCTCAAATCTGTATGTTTACTTCTCGCTTTAACTGCAATATTTGTAGCCATTTGAATTGCTGCCTGATTATCCTCATGTACAACTACAGGGTAGTTTACAGTTATACCCATATCCTTCAACATTTGTTTGTACATAATCAACTCAGTACACAGTAAAGATAAACAGGAGAATTCTGCCTCCATTGTAGACAAACTTATATGCTGTTGTCTAATTGACTTCCAGCCTATTAATGTCTTACCCAGCATTATGGCTGTTTCTGAAGTCGACTTTCTTGTATCTCTTCTGCTGCAAAACTAGCATCTGCATAAGCACTCAATATGAGATCACTTTCTGGTTCTAAATACAGTGCATGGTGTAATGTACCTTTAAGATACCTTAGGATTCTTTTTAATGCTATCCAGTGACATTGAAGTGGGTCATTATTGTGTCTTGCCAGCTGATTAATACTAAAAACAATATCTGGCCTTGACCAATTGCTAATATATGATAAGCTACCAATCAAAGATTGATACAGTTCCTTATCACATTTGGGACTTTGTGTATCCATTTTGCAAATATCCTGACTCATTGGAGTCTTTGCAGGCTTACAAAGTTCCATTTTATAATCTATTAGCAATTTAGATATCTTATCTTCTTGAGATATCTTATACCCTTTCTGTGTTCTCAATAGATTCAATCCTAGATATCTCTTTATCTCCCCTAATTGCTTGATTTTGACTTTCTTGGCTAATGATGCAATTATTTCATTTGCTTCATCATTAGTTTTAGTAATCAGAGCAATATCATCAGTAAACAACAATAATAATGATATCTTCCCATGTTTCTCTCTCTTAAATAGACATGGGTCAGCTAAACCAGCTTTAAATCCTATATTGTTCAGTTCCTTCACAATATACTGGTTCCATTCATAGCCCGATTGTTTAAGACCATAAAGGCTCTTTTTTAACAACCAACAATCATTATTATTGTCTCCTTTAAATCCATTAGGCCTTTTCATATATACAGTATGTCTTAGTGGAGCATGCAAGTAAGCAGTTTCCACATCTAAATGGTTAACTATATATTTCTTGCTTGCTGCCCACACTAAGGCTGCCCTTAACATAGCTGCTTTAAGACTAGGTGCAAATACTTCATCATAGTCTTTTGCACTTTGTCTAAAACCTTGGGCTACTAACCTTGCCTTATGGATTGTGTTTCCATCCTTATCTATTTTTATCTTAAAAATCCACTTGCAGCCAATGGGTTTTTCATTACTAGGTAATCTCACATTTTCATATACCTTCATATCCTTCAAGAATTTTAATTCTTTATTAATTGCTGCATACCAATTTTCTCTCTCTTTAGAAGGATACCTTTTTATCTCATCCACAGTAGATGGCACTCTATTTACCTGGCACACTGTATTAGCCTGGTATCTTTCAGGCGGTCTAGATATACGTGTAGTCCTTCTGGGTATTACTGGGCTTGGTTGAGTTACTACCTGGTCATCATCTTGCTCAGCTATTTCTTCCTTTTCTACTTCTATGGGCACTATCTCTTCCTGTACTTCTCTCTTTACTTTATTCTTAAAGTTACAGGGATACTTAATGGGATTTCTGTAGGATTCAATAACCACCTCTTTATTGTTATCCTGCTCTAACTTATCCCATCCTACGTGCTCTAGAAATTGGGCATTGGCACTACATAACACCTTAGATGTGCCTTTCACCCAAAATCTATATGCCCTATGGTTAGCTTGGTAACCAACAAAGAAAAATTGTTTAGCTCTATGTTGCCCCTTACGCCTGAGTTGTGTAGGGATATGCACCCATGCTGGTGCACCAAATGTGTGCAGGTAACTCAAATCAGGCTTCCTGCCATGCCACATGGTGAATGGTATTTCACCAGTGGTTGAGTTAACCACATTGTTTAATAAATGATTAGCACACATTGTGGCCTCCCCCCACAAAGAATCAGGTAACCCAGAATCAGTTAACATAGTTCTAACCATTGCCTGTAATGTTTGGCCTCGCCTTTCAATATATGCATTGTACTGTGGTCTGTATGGTGCAGATGTCTTATGAGCTATTCCAGCTGCCTTTAACCTATTCTGGAATTTGCTGTTAACAAATTCCGTACCATTATCTGTCACCAAGGTTATAAGTTGCCGTTTGCTTTTTCTTTCAGCAAACTTTAACCAGTTGAAGAAGTGTTGATATGTTTCAGTTTTGCTTTTCATTAGGTAGCAAAACCCATATCTAGAGTAATGGTCCATAATGCTCAGTATATATCGAGCACCCCCATACTGGGTTTCTTTGGACCAATAATGTCTGCAAATACTACTTCTAAAGGTTCTTTAGTTTTAAAACCATTTAGCCTATTTGCAGGCATTATTTTACTCTTATCTTCACAACAGACATTACAACGCAAATACTTATCACAGGGTTTTAACCTTATCCCTTCAGATAACTCAACTGTACGTTTTAGCATTTTAAAATTCACATGCCCCAAACGCCTATGCAATAAATGGATACATTCATCATGAGGCTTGGTATTGTTAAATACAGTTTGTGCCTCCCCTTTCTTACCATCATGTAAGACACATAATGCTCCATTTAAAGCTGCAGTTACTTTTTTGTTATCCCTTTCCAGTGTGCACTTATTATTCTTAATATCACAATTGCTAAACATGGCCAGTTCAAAGGATTTCTTTGGCTTCTTTATATTCTGGAGTTTTCCTTTTCTGCAGAATCTTGCCAAATGTCCTCTGTCTCCACAATTAAAACACTTTTTAATTGTGTATGCCGTGAAGATAACTTCTCTTCTTCCGGGTGCTTTCCTTTACACAGCTGGTTTCTTTCAAGCTTTGAAGATAATTTCTCTTCCTTATGTTTATCTTCCCTCAGCTGTTCACGTTAGCTCCTTCTCCTGGCTTCCTCTAATAGCCTGGCGGTTATCTCAGTTACTGATAAACTGTCTTTTGGCAATACCTCTAAAGCAGTCACAAAATCATCATAGCTTCGATCCAAAGAAGACAGTATGATGTATACTTGTTGCAACTCATTAAATACAAGCTCTTTTTCTTGCAGTTGTTGAAAAATGCTTTTCATACAGTTTAAATGAGTTAACATGTCTCCATTTATCTCAAGATGTGTTCCTAAACAGCTTCCGTGTAAGATTGATATGAGCTCCTACACTGTCTCGAACATAAATCCTTTTAAGATTATCCCAGCATTCTGCAGCATTTTCCACTCCTCGGATATGAATGAGTTGCTGGTCAGACAGGGTGAGACCTATGATGCACAAAGCCTGTTCATTCTTTTGTTCATAATCTTGTATCAGTTTATAATCCTCTTCATCGTTAGGATTTAAGTTTGATACATCTGGTGGGTTTGTAATTATGTCCCACAAACCTTCTCTTCGTAGCAGTAAACTACACTTCATTGACCATGAAACATAGTTTGTTCCATCTAGTCTGGCTATCATGGACAGACTTGGCAAATTAACTTGTGCCATTGCTCTGGAGAAAAATAACTATTTAACAAACAGTTTGTCTTTACAGCAATGTGTAACTCTTGACCAAACTCTCACTGGTATATCCTGGTTAGCTAGACTGTGCACACTGCTGGGCCCATAACCAATGTTAGTGTTTGGGGATAAACCCCTAGAGCTGAGTGCACAGCAGCAGTCAAGCCAGGCAGCCAAATGAGAGAGAGGCTGGGCCCAAGAGTATACACACACTTGAGACAAAAACACTGTTTGTGGTTTTAAATAGATATTTAATTCATACAGAGATTAAGAATAGTCATTCAGTCCATATGTCAGTATCCAGTTTATCTATCCAGTTATCAAATCCTTTAAACAGTAAATACAATGTCTTTATCTGCTTGTATATCTTCTTCTTAAGATACCTTCCTCTCAAGGACAACACTGAATCCTCAGCTCACCAATAAACAGTCCTTGTGTTCAGTTGAGAGAAGTATCTTGCACAGTAGCCTCCAAAGAGTAAGCAGATAGACTTTCCAACAACAGTAGGCAACAGACCAGGAACAGTAACCAGGTGCATCTAGAAGCCGGACTCAGACAGTTGCATCCAGAAGCCGGGGCTATTACGTTTCCCCTCCTACCTATATGGCTGCCTGCAACCGCACCCACAATGATATTGCAGTTTCTTGTGCTTAAAGCTACAAAGCACTTAAACCTAGGTTCATATATTTATTCACCCAAACCAGTTGGAGTATTCATATACCCAACAATATCAGAAGAAAAATTAGAGTTAGAGTTAGGTTTGCCATGGTAAGGTCTGACACAGCGAGCAGGAACCCAAAGCACTCGATCAGGAAGTTGGACAGCAGCGTAACCTTTTCCCCAGGTGATGAGCTGTGCAGGACCTTTCCACGCAGGATCTGGAAGCTGTCTGAAATAAACAAGAGGACGGGAAGAGGGAACTACTGGCTTGGTGAAGTGGCGAGAAGCCGCTGTGGAAGAAGGAGAGCCAGTAAGATTAAGAAAGTTAAGAGAATAGAGAGTAATGTTCAAGATGTTTTGTAACGCCGGGAGGTTCGGGGGCCTAAGCCTTTTTCCCAATTTGCCGATCAAGGGCATTTTTCAGAGTTTGGTTTGCCCTTTCCACAATAGCCTGTCCTTGGCTATTGAAAGGTATGCCAAATTTATGTGTGATGGCCCACTTATGGCAAAACTCAGCAAAGGGAGAACTGACATAAGCAGGACCATTATCTGTTTTGAGAATTTTTGGACATCCCAACGTTACGAATGACCGAATACAGTGATTAATAACATTTTTAGTAGCCTCTCCTCTTTGTAATGTTGCCATAATAAACCCTGAATATGTATCAACTGATACATGAATGTATTTCCAGGGAGCAAAGGGAGGATAATGAGTTACATCCATTTGCCATGTATCACAGGCTTGAGTACCCCTAGGATTAACACCTTCAGGGATACCTTTGGCCTGCAAGCTACATGTTGGACATTGTTGAATTATTGCTATGGCTTCTTGATACGTAATCCCAAATTGCTGTACCAAGGCCTTCTTATTTTGATGGAAATAGTCATGACTCTCCCCAACTGAAAGCTGTTGTGAAAGAGGAGAGGAGGCCATAATTTTACAAGCCTCATCTGCCATATGATTGCCTTCTGCCAGGAATCCAGGCAGTTGCTGATGACTTCTGATATGAGCTACAAATAAAGGTTTCCCTCGCTTTTTCAGCAGTGTCTGAAGCTGTAAAAAAGTGTCATGAGAGAAGGAGGGGTAACAGGAGAAATATATGCATCGAAAATATGAGCAACCATCTGAGTAACATACATGCTATCAGATATTACATTTAAAGATTCCTGTGGAAAAGAGACAAGGCCAAAGAAAAAGCAGCTAACTCAGCTTGTTGTGCTGAGTTCTGTGGGGCAGTTAAACGTTTGTTCCATTGAGCATTTTCACACCATGCACATGCTCCAATATTTTTTGAACCATCAGTAAAGACAGTTAAGCCTTCCTTCAATGGCTGTTGGACAAAAGGTGATTGTAAAACAAAAGGAACTGTCTTCAACACCTGCAGTCGTGAATCAGATGGAAGGTGGCATGACACTTGGCCACACCAATCTTCCAATGCATCCTGCAGTGTTGTGGAAGTCTGAAAAAGAGGTTCCCATTGACTAATCTTAAAAGGAATATACAATGTAAAAATATCCATTCCCATCAGGGCTTTGGTTCTCTTGCGCCCTTTTTGTATAAGAAAAGCCATTTGTGCTGCTTTAGTAAAAATAGAGGTTTTTGGAGTATGTGGTAGGTGTAACCATTCCAAGAAATGAAGATTTTTTGCATTAGATACTTGAACAATTATTGCAGTCAGTAATTGATGAGTGGAAATAATAGCAAGAGAAGGTGGTGTGTCTGCAAGTGCACGGTTTACCCATTGAGTTGCTAGGGCTGTGTTTACTTGCTTTAAAGCTTCTAGATTCTGAGCTGAAAGATAGACCTTATCTGCAGGATTCTTTAATCCTACTAGTGCTTGAAAAAGCGGTGATAGCATCTGTGTGGTTAGAGCAAGATATGGTCTAGCCCAGTTAATAACTCCCAAGTACTGCTGTAATTGAACCAATGTGGTTGGCTGTGGAAGTGTGAGTGAAGGAATATGTGGAGATGCTGAGGAAGCTAAAACCTTGTGACCTAAATATTGCATTGGGTAGTGAGACTGGATTTTTTCAGGTGCTATATGTAACCCTGCTTTTGCTAATGTGGTCAAGAGGATCGGAAAAGTTTTTTGTACCGTCCCCTTTGGCCCATCAGCTGCAATTAAGATATCATCCATGTAATGATATACAAGAAAATTAGGAAATTGAGATCTATAAGGATGCAGAGCCTCATTGACAAAATATTGACACATAGTTGGTGAATTAAGCATACCTTGTGGAAGAACTTTCCATTGATACCTAGATGTGGGTTTAGAGTTATTGAGTTCTGGCACTGTAAATGCAAAGATGATTCTATCCTTTTGTGCCAGAGGTATAGAAAAGAAACAGTCCTTTAAATCTATTATTATGAGATCAAATCCAGCTGGGATCAAATTAGGATTAGGCAGACCACTGAGTATAACAGAAAGAGTTGGTTTTAAAGCTTGAACAGGTTTCTCAATGCAAACAAAGAAAGAGGTTCAAAAAGAGGCAAAATTATAAGTGTAGCAACTACTGTCCCCTTTTTTAAAGAAAAGCAACGATCTCCTATTGCAGCCAATGCAAGATTATTAAGAGCAGAAGAATCATATAAGTAAGGAGCTGCAACCACACCTCTATTGTAAGAGAAGAATTGGGAATAAGCAAGACAGGTGTGGAAGGAGGAAGAGGTTTGAAAAGCGTTGCAGTTAAAGGAAGAGTAAAAACAGCACCAGGATCATCATACACAAGATCCTCTAACAATACCACAGGAAACGTTGTGGCAGTTAGTTCAGCCTTTGTGGCGGGGCTAGCTGAAGACCCCTCAATTAGTTTCCCGAAGGCTGTGAAGGAGAAGGATTAGAATAACAATTTGAAGCCCAATGATAGCCTTTCCTGCAGCGAGGACAGATAGTTTTTGCTTAGATGAAGAGAGTGGACCTCTGGTTTGGCCACGAAAAGCAGCTCCTCCCCTGGCTTGCGACATTGATTTTTAAAATGTCCTGGCTTGCCACAGTTAAAACTATTACCATTGCGTGTTAAAGCAAAAGCATCAGGAGGAGAAGTGGTAGCAGACACAACATATTGTGCTGGAGTCATAAGCATAGAAAAAGCATTTTCCAATCATACAATAACATAACTGTATTAGCTGTAACCAAAGAATCAAGTATTCCCTAGTAAAAGGAGAATGCAATCCATAAGTTGTAACTGCATCTTTTATATTTTTCAAAACTTTAAACTCAATGTTACTATGAACATTGCCTCCTCCCCAGGGATGATAGTCATAGGATAAGCAGAAGGTTCTCCTGTTTCTAAAGATAGAGGTGATGACAAAAGATTGGTTAAGATTCCTCCCATAGGATTCATAATAGGAGAATCAGAAAGAGAAGGAAGAGCAGAAGGAGGAGGGGAAGAAATATATGAATAAGGAGGTGGTAGGGAAGAATTTGATTCCAAATGAGCTGTAAGAGGCTTAGAAGTTTTTGAATTAGAAGAGTGGGAGTCAGAAGAAACAGGAGAAAAGGAATTTTCAGGAAGACTAGAAGGAGGATAAATAGTTGTTATAGCAGCCATTATTGCTCTCCAAGAAATAAGTATATCCATGGGAGCTCTGGGAACTTTATGTAAATATTTTCCTAATTTTTCCCAGTGAGAATGGCTAAGAGTTCCAGCAGATGGATAGGCTGGACAGTGTGCCTCAATATAAATTATAAATTTATTTAAAGATTTTTTAGAAATAGGATACACAGTGGTACCATTGGTTTTTTGAAAGGAATTAGCTTTCTTCACTAGATTATAAAGTTCGTCCCTATGCCCTGACGAAACTTGAGAAATCGAAGCGCCCATACTTACTTTTTTTGTCGACGTAGCCTATACCAGGCGAAGAAGAATGAGGTGAAGAAGATGCACTTCTAGACAAAAGTCACACCCTGGAACCAGAAAGGCGAAGGGATCCCAGACGATTAGAGATCCCGGATGAGCCCCCAGCTGTCGCGTTGAGCGACCGGTCTGTTGTTTCAGCTTTCTGGTTGATTGCTGAATTCCTCTCAGAGAATAACCCTCGCAAGGGTGAGTTAGTCCTCGCAAGGACGAAGTTTAAAGTAACCCTCGCAAGGGTGAGAAAATAGCCCTCGCAAGGGCGAGATAGCACGGGACCCTCGCAAGGGTGAGGCTAGGCAAGACTCTCACAAGAGTGATTGCCAAGCAAGCACAAGAAATAAAACACACAAAACACAAGAGATCTTAAAATGAGGCAACACTTTGAGCCTGGGGGAGATGGGATTCCCTGGCTGCCCTGGAACAGATGGAAAATGTCCGGGCTTCTCTGCTTCTTCTGCTCCTTCCTCCTCCCCAGGCTTTTTGCTGTCCTCTTTTATTGTGCTAATTCAAGGGAGGAGGTGAGAGAGGAATTTTACAGGAAGGTAAAGAGATACAATGTTAATCTTTTTAGACCAGTCTACGTGACATGAGCCACATACTCTGTAGCTGCTATTTTGTAACTGCTATAGACAGGCATATCTTCTTGGAATACACATTCTTTGTCTGAGGTTAATCTTTTTATTAACTCCCTTCCTGTCAGTGCTTTCCTTCTATAATGTTCTGAACTGAATACGTGCCTTTTAGCAAGATTTCTTCCTGTGGAAAAATACAAGACAGAACCAAGATAAAATAGTCACAATTAATACCACATAACTGAACTAGCAACCAATCTTTTCTGTGGCAGGAGAGACCTATGTAATGAAACATATCATTGGCTCAGAGTTTGGCTTCATTTAACAGAGATCCTAATGCAGCTCTTTATACAATATTAGTAACCTATCTTGAAAATCTTATATGCAAACTCTAAGTTAGCATTGAAGGGCAGACAATTTCTAGGGTTAATCTCCTGATGCTTTTTCTCTATGGTATAAAGAAAACAGATCTGAATTTGGAATTTGGTGGCCATCTTCTTCCCATCCATTTATCTGCCAAATTGCAATGTCCAAATAAAAAGGCAACATCAGCAGAATAAAAGAGAATGACTACTTGGTTTAGGAGACAACTACCTAGAAATTCAATCTCTTAAAACACCCCACCCTCCCACCAGGCTGCTTCTGCAGTGGACAACTGTACCACGGAAATACAACTTGTTTACCTTTTATTACCTTTTATTAAATTGTTAAACAATAAGATAAAAACTAAAACAAACTAATATAAGGAAGGAAGAAGAAGAAGAAAGCAAAGAGAAACCAAAAAGTGCAAGAAAAGAAAAAAAATAAAGAAAAGCAACTGAAAAAATGCTTTCTGATATCTTTACAGCAGTTATAAACACAAAACTATTTTAACCTCTCTCTGTGTGTGTAAAATTTCATCATATTGCTCTTTTTTCAATAAGGAAAAAGGGAAGTGGATAGTGGGGGAAAGCAAGGAAAAAAGGAAAAAGAAGGCATCAACTTCCAACTCTGGTGCAGTAAAATAAGGCATTAACATCTACCCTCAACTTTTTATTTTTTCACAATAATAGAAATTAGCCATTTCTATAACAACAAATCAATGGTTGGAAGAAATGTCCTGCATTCAGTTCCCAGTGGGGAGAAAGACACTGGAAACATGGAGGCTGTTTGGAAAGATGTTTTAATGGTGGACAGGATCGCATGCTTTGGAGCTCTTGGGCAAAGGACAAAGGGAAGAGACACTGAGAGTTCCTGAGTTTTATGCCTTCTCTGGGCTTTGAACTTCCTGGGGCACAGGAAGAGTATCCTGATTGGTTGTCAGACTCCCATGGGGCCATGCAGGGGTAGCTTGGTTGAATCTTGCTGGGTGATGTCATCATCCCAGATACCATGTGGGTGATGGGTAAAGAGCTAATCCTATCATGTCCTGAGGGCCATGTCTTAATCCCATCACCTTGGAGCTAGAGGGGGCGGCAGGGAGTTGCAGGAAGCTGCTTTGTCTTTAAAAACATGTTTCTCCTTTTTTCATCCAGGGAAATATAATATTCTGCCTTTTTAATATTTCCTAGAATATTTCATTCTTCTAGGGGAGGGGTGAGTTTTAACTTCCAACACTAATCAGTAAAACCCAAAATCAAAGTTTCATTGTTTTCCCACCTCAAAGTCCAGAAGTGGTTTCCAAGTAGAAATAAAGGTACTTTTTCTTTAATCAAATCAGTCAATTTAGCCATCTCTGCTAACGCCATCAGGTTTTGCAGCCATTCCTCCATTGTGGGGATTCAGGTGACCTTCCATTTCTTTTTCTTTTTTAAAAAATAATTTTTATTAAACAATTTTTCTTATATACAACATCATTTCCATTCATTACAATGCTTTCGTGGCGGTATAAATACTTTTACATAAATCTTAACTATCTATACACTGTACGTTGCTTAATCTATCTTTGTTCACTATATCTTTTACCTTATTATCTTGTTGTCTTCTTCTCTATTCAACTCTATATCTATTATTTAGCCAATCATATAGTGCATTCCACATCAAATAATAATCTGTTTCCTCTCTTTCCTTTATCTCCATGGTCAACTTATCCATCTCGGCACACTCTAGTATTTTTCTTATCACATTTTCCTCTGGTGGCATACTATTATTTTTTTCAATTCTGTGCATCAGTTATTTTTGCTGCAGTTAAAAAATGTAGCATTAAATACTCTGTTTTCTTATCATATTTTCCTGTTAATAGAAAACAGGTTTTCCTACCTAATATTAGGTTTTCCTACCTAAAGAAAAGTCTCCAGTCTTAATTCAATTTGCTGTTTAATTATTTCTTCTATCCATTCTTTCTATCCAATATTTTCTCGCCACACATGGTAATATGTTCCTTGCTTTTGTTTGCATTTCCAACATTCAGATAATCTGTTTTGGGAACATTTTTGCTAATCTAGCAGGTGGTAAGTGCTACCTGAAGAACATTTTGTACAAATTTTCTCTTTATGATGCCGACATCATCAATTTATAATTCTTTTCCCACATTTTTTCCCATTTCCCCTATTCTATCATGTAGCTAAAAAATTTTGCCCAAACAATCATAATTTATTTAACCCTCCATTCTTCCATTTTATAATCCAGCAAATAATTATATAATTTTTTAATCAATTTCTCCTCTGGACCTTGTAGAATCTTATCTAATTGTGATAGTTCTCTATAAATCCCATGTCTTTCTATATCTTTCTTGAATCTTGCTTATATTTGCATATACATCCACCACTCTACCTCAATTCCTTGCTTTTTAAATTCTTGTTTCATTTTTAATATCCCTTACTTGTTTAAGATGTCCTTACTATCTTATCAAGATTTAACACATTTGGGTATATTGATGCTTCCATAGTTGATAACCAGATTGGAATTTTATCATAATGATTTCTTTTAATCTTTTCCCAAATTAATAGAAATGCATTTCTTATTTGGTGTCTTTGGAAATAACTATGCATCTTGTTTTTCCCATCCCACAAAAATGTGTGCCACTCTATTTTTATTTGGAACTGCAATTGGTTATTTTACAACTAGATTAAGGTTTAGAAGAACCTGAAGATTTTGAACTCCTCAAAATGAGTAGGAAATTCACAGCTCCTGGTTTTTCAACTTCCATTTCTTCCTCTCCACCATCTGGAGGACAACGTTCAATACAGACAATATTAAGACAAGAAAAAGAAAAGGTGACCCTGCAGATGATTATGCAAGGAATTCAAAATATTCAAACAAGATCAGAGAATATTGAAAAGAGAATAGAGAACATTGAACAAAGAACAGAGAATATTGAACAAAGAACAGGGAAAACCAATGAAAAAGTGGAGAACATCCAAAAAATGATGATGAAGTATGATGAGAGACTCAAAAAAATTGAAGAAGATAAACAAAGAGACAAGAAGATTGGAGACATTGATAACAGATTAACTGTGGTTGACAAGATAAAAGTGGTATGCTGAGATGGGAGATGGACAGATCAGAATTTTATCTTAGATTCCAAAACATAGAGGAAGAAAAAGGACAAAATCTAGCTGAGATAATGATAGAAATATTGGCTGAAGCTTTGGAAATAACTGAAGAGAAGATGATGGATGGAATAAATGAGGTTTATCAAGTCTTCACAAGATACACAATGAGAAATAGACTACCAAGAGAAGTTCACATCAGATTTACAAAGAAAGCCATTAAAACGCAAATATTGCAAGTGGCAAGAGAGAAAACATTGAAATACAAAGATAAGGAGATTGTGGTCTTGAAACAAGTATCCAGAAGAGTGAGAGAGATGAGAAGAGAAGAGAATACCGATTCTTGACCAAATTGTTACTTTAAAAAGAGGTGAATTATAGATGGCTGATTCCAGAAGGTTTAATGTTCACGTGGCAAGAACAGAGATACAGAATTGATTCAGTTGAGAAAGCTGAATCATTTTACACAGAATTTTTCAGAGGGGAGGAAGAGGCAGAAAAAGAAATTTCACTAATTGAATTCCAAGAGGACTTCCAAATGACGACTGAAAAAGAAGAAGGTGCACTAGGTGGAAAGGAGGAAGTCAAAGAACAACATGAACCAAGATCCATGAGGGCTGTCAAACCTAATCACAAAATATAACCATGGAAGAGAAAAAATTGATTACAATTAATATAAATGGACTTAACTCAGCCTTTAAAAGAAGGAAAATCTTTCATAAATTAGAGAAATTAAAATTTGATATAATCTGCCTACAAGAAGTACATATTAAAAAACAATATGAACAATTGTTGATACAGCCAAAATTAGGAAAAATATTGACTTCCTTGACACAATGTAAGAAAAGAAGAGTGGTTTTATATATTAAAGAGACCATCTCAGCGAAATTGATTTATACTGATGACTATGGAAGAATATTAATGGTGGAAATAATGGACAATAATACGAAAACACTCCTGATTGCAATCTATGCCCCAAATGACAATCAAAAAGAATTTTATAAAAAATTACATATGAAAATACTTGAACTGGACTATGTTAATATAGTTATGATGGGAGATTTTAATGGAATTGTAGACAGTAAACTGGGCTACACAACACAGAAAACAATAAAGCAAAATAGAAAGACTCTCCCTAAATCTTTTTTTAAAATGGTAGATGAAATACACTTAAAAGATACATGGAGAGAAAGAAATGCTAAAACTAGACAATACACCTACTCAAATAGACACTTATCATGGTCCAGAATAGATATGATATGGATATCAACAGAATTGTTAACTAATATTCCAGAAATAAATATTGAAACAAGTACTTGGGCAGATCACAATCCAATGACAATTAAATGGAAAGGACAAAGAAGAAGATCTAGATGGAGGTTAAATAATACTATTTTAAAGGGAAAACTTCACACAGTGGATGGAGAAAGAATTGGCCTTTTTCTTTGGAGAAAACAAAAAAGAAGATACATCAGTCCAGAATGTATGGGATACAATGAAGGCATATGCCAGAGGCTTGATAATAGATTATACAAGGAAAAGAAATACCATGAAAAGATTAGCCTCTAAGGCATTAGAAGATGAGTATAAAGGACTTGAAAAAGAGCTACAGAAAATGCCACAGAGAAAGGACATTAAGTTAAAAATGGATATAACCAAATATAAAATAGGTCTAATAGAAAAAGAAGAATTAGCACAAAAAAATAGAGGTGCCAAATAGAACTATTTTGAAGATGCAAATAAACCAGGTAGTTGGTTTGCATATAAATTGAGAAAGGAAAAGAATCAAGGAAAATATTGCAATTAATAGATGACCAAGTTTGCTATGGTAGTAAAGAGAAGAAGGAAATTATTCAAGATTATTATGGGAAACTATACACACAAGAGAATATTGATGAGGAAAGAGTTAAACAGTATTTACAGAATGCTAATTTACCCCAGATACTTAAAGAGATTGAAACAATGTTAGAAAGCAATATAACGATGACGGAGTTAACTGAAGCACTTAAGAAACAAAATAATGGAAAGGCACCAGGCCCAGATGGACTTCCGGCAGAATTTTACAAACATTACAAGAATCATTGAATTTTCCGTTGCTAGAAGTTATGAATGAAGTTATGTTAAAGAAGAGGATACCTAAATCATGGCCAGAAGCTTATATCACACTTGTTCCAAAAGAGGAGACCAATCCATTACAAATCAAGAACTATAGAGCTATCTCCCTACAAAACGCAGATTATAAAATCTTTTCTTCAATATTGTCAGAAAGACTTAAAAAATATTTAAATAATTTTATCCATCCTGACCAAAATGGATTTCTGCCAAAGAGACAAATCAAAGGCAATATGAGAGTAATCTTGGACACTTTGGAATACTACGGGGCACATCCCAAAAAACAAATGGCTTTGATATTTCTAGATGCACAGAAGGCATTTGATAATGTGAATTGGTGATTCATGTTATTACTGCTGGAACAGATGGGCTTTGCTAGAAAATTTATACAAGCAATAGAAGCTATATATCATAAGCAGATGGCAAAGGTAATGACAGAGGGAGAACTGACAGAATCTATTGATATGAGAAAAGGAACAAGACAAGGGTGCCCACTATCACCTCTGTTGTTTGTGTTAACTTTGGAAGTGCTAAATAGAAATATTAGAGATGAAAAGAATATAAAAGGGATGAAAATTAAAAAGGAAGAATTTAAGTTGCAAGCATTCACAGATGATCTGGTTTTTATCTTAGAAGACCCACTAGAAATAGCATCAAAATTGATAGAAAAGATAGAGACACATGGAAAAGTGGCTGGTTTGAAAACAAATAAAGATAAGACAAAGATCTTGACAAAGAATATGCTATCAAGACAAAAGGAAGAATTGGCAGACTTATTGAAAATTCAGGTCACAAATAAGATCAAGTACTTGGGGATGTACTTGATAGCAAGATGCAGTACACTAAAAGAGAATAATTATATCAAACTTAAACAGCAGATAGCGCTAGATTTGGCGAAATGGGAAAATTTATAACTGTCATTAATAGGGAGAATATCAACAATCAAGATGAACGTATTACCTAGAATTTTATATTTGTTTCAAACAATTCCAATTAGGCTTGGAAAAGACTACTTTGAAGATTTAAATAAAATTGTGTTGAAATATATATGGCAAGGTAAGAAAGCGAGAATAAAATTAAAACTTTTGCAAGATACTAGAATAAAAGGAGGATTTGGTTTGCCTAATTGGGAGTTGTATTACCAAACTACAAGTTTGATGTGGGTTAAGGAATGGATAATATTAAGAAATACTAGATTGTTGAAATTAGAAGGACATGATCTGTTGTTGGGGTAGCATGCTTTTTTATGGTATAAAGGAACTAAAACACAGGGGTACTTTAGAAGACATTATATATGGTAGTCTCTGTGGTTAAATTGGGAGAAGATTAAAAGACAATGTTATTTGAAAATTCCAGTCCGGCTATCGACTATTGAAGCATTTTCTTATCTTATAATATACAAAAAGGAACACAGTTAGATATGGTGAAATATTGAATGAAAAGGGTGAACTCAAATCTATACAAAAACTAGAGGAACAAGGTATAAAAATGAATTGGTTTTCATATGCGCAAATACATTCAAGGTATGATGATTCTAAAACAGGAGGTTTCTATGATAAACTGACTGACTTAGATAAGATTTTGACAGGTACTGATGAAAATGTGATTAAAAAACTCATCTTCTGCAATAGTTTGAATTCAATTTATGGAATACAAATTAAAGAACCCTTTTCCAACAGTGACCACAACATGATTGACCTTTGTCTTAACATACATCCACACAAAAATCATCATAATGACAAAATCCCCAATTATAACTTCAAAAAGGCAACTATGATCTTATAATTAATGATCTCTCTTCCCTTGATTGGTAATTTCTATTCACTGGATGCAATACTGTTGAAGACCATTACAACATGTCCTTACTAGAAATAAAAAAAACATCAAACTATATCTACCAATAACAACTCCCAAAACCAGGAAAAACAGATTACCCATAACAATAGGGAAACTTCAATCCAAAATGCGATCACTTTGGTGAAAAAACAAATCTGGTCACGTTGCCAACTTCAAAAGCCGATACAAAAATCTATGCCACCAGATAAAAACTGAATGCACTAATTATCACATTAAACAAGAGGAAAACGTTCTATGCACAAATTCCACCCGTGCTTTCTACAATTTTGTAATCAACAAACTAAAAGACTCAAGGTCCATCCCACCCCTGAAAGGACCTAATGGCAAAGACTGCAATGACGACACCATCAAAGCCAACCTCTTTAACACATTCTTTGGTTCAGTATTTGTAAACAGCAATGGATCAAGCCCAGTACTTCCTCATCGAACCACAGACAACTACAATGATCTAATACATATTAATTTTACAGAAGACATTGTTGAAAAAGCACTGCGCAATCTAAAACCATCCCTATCTATTGGACTGGACAGAATATGTGCCTACTTCTTAAATGATCTAAGTGCTAGAGCCCACTGTAACTACATAGCCAAAAAGGCATTAAGAGTTGTTAATCTAATCCTATGTAGCTTCTTCTCTGGTAATATCACACTACTAACTAAAGCATACAAAACATTTGCTAGACCTATACTTGAATACAGCTCATCAGTCTGGAACCCATATTTTGTATCTGATAGTAACACAATTGAAAAAGTCCAGAAATATTTCAAAAGAAGAGTTCTGCGCTCCTCTACTCATTGCAGAATACCTTATGCCACCAGCCTTGAAACTCTAGACCTAGAAAACTTAGATCTATGCCGCCTCCGGTTGGATCTAAATCATACATTGCAATGTCCTATCTGCAAATGAATACTTCAGCTTTAATTATAACAATGCAAGAGCACAAAATAGATACAAACTCAAGGTTAACCACACCAAACCTGACTGCAGAAAATACGACTTCAGTAACAGAGTGGTCAATGTTTGGAATACTCTACCTGACTCTGTGGTTTCTTCCCCAAACCCCAAAAACTTTAACCTTAGACTGTCTACTATTGACCTCAACCTCTTCCTAAGCACACACTTAATAATAGTCATAGGGTACAATAAGCAATCAAACCATACTAAAAAACAGTCAATGTAAATTGTAAGGATACAAGCGACAAAGTTACAGTCATACAGTAATAAGTGGGACTGGATGGGTGAGGAGTGATGAGAAGGAGTGATGAGAAGATTAACAGTAATAATAGTGCAGACTTTGAAAATAGTTGGACAGTGTTGAGGGAATTATTTGTTTAGCAGAATGATGGTGTTCAGGAAAAATTGTCCTTCTGTCTAGTTGTTCTGGTGTGCAGTGCTCTATAGTGTCATTTTGAGGGAAGGAGTTGAAATAATACAGCAATAGAGAGAGATACTCTCCAACCAGTACATGACAATGTTTGTAAATTTGTAATTGCATCTATGGTATACTCAATGTCTTTTTTCTGAAGAAAATGCTTCTTGCTTTTTGTCACAGCTAAGCAGAAAAGCACATGTGGACTG
>NC_141991.1:142783841-142803620 GCF_049901715.1 Pseudonaja textilis | reverse complement strand
CCCAGCATTATGGCTGTTCCTGAAGTCGACTTTCTTTGTGTCTCTTTCTGATGCAAAACTAGCATCTGCATAAGCACTCAATATGAGATCACCTTTTGGTTCTAAATACAGTGCATGGTGTAATGTTCCTTTAAGTTATCTTAGGATTCTTTTCAATGCTATCCAGTGACATTGAAGCGGGTCATTATTGTGTCGTGCCAGCTGATTAATACTAAAAGCAATATCTGGCCTTGACCAATTGCTAATATATGATAAGCTACCAATCAAGGATTGATACAGTTCCTTATCAAACTTGGGACTTTGTGTATCCATTTTGCAAATATCCTGACTCATTGGAGTCTTTGCAGGCTTACAAAGTTCCATTTTATAATCTACTAGCAATTTAGATATCTTATCTTCTTGAGATATCTTAAACCCTTTCTGTGTTCTCAGTATATTTAAACCTAGATATCTTTTTATCTCCCCTAATTGCTTGATTTTTATTTTCTTGGCTAATGATGCAATTATTTCATTTGCTTCATCATTAGTCTTAGTTATCAGAGCAATATCATCAGTAAACAACAATAATAATGATATCTTCCCATTCTTTTCTCTCTTAAACAGACATGGGTCAGCTAAACCAGCTTTAAATCCTATATTGGTCAGTTCCTTTACAATATACTGGTTCCATTCATAGCCCGATTGTTTAAGACCATAAAGGCTCTTTTTCAATAACCAACAATCATTATTATTATCTCCTTTAAATCCATTAGGCCTTCTCATATAAACAGTATGTCTTAGTGGAGCATGCAAGTAAGCAGTTTCCACATCTAAATGGTTAACTATATATTGCTTGCTTGCTGCCCACACTAATGCTGCCCTTAACGTTGCTGCTTTAAGACTAGGTGCAAATACTTCATCATAGTCTTTTGCACTTTGTCTAAAGCCTTGGGCTACTAGTCTTGCCTTATGGATTGTGTTTCCATCCTTATCTGTTTTTATTTTAAAAATCCATTTGCAGCCAATGGGTTTTTCATTACTAGGTAATCTCACGTTTTCATACACTTGCATATCCTTCAGAGACTTCAATTCTTTATTAATTGCTGCATACCACTTTTCTTTCTCTTTAGAAGGATACCTTTTTATCTCATCCACAGTAGATGGCACTCTATTTACCTGGCACACAGTGTTAGCCTGGTATCTATCAGGCGGTCTAGATATACGTGTAGTCCTTCTGGGTATTACTGGGCTTGTATGAGGACTTCTTTGTGTTACTACTTGGTCCTTTTCCTCATCTTGCTGAGCTATTTCTTCCTTTTCTTCTTCTATGGGCACTATCTCTTCCTGTACTTCTCGCTTTACATTTTTCTTAAAGTTACAGGGATACTTAATGGGATTTCTGTAGGATTCAATAACCACCTCTTTATTGCTATCCTGCTCTAACTTATCCCATCCTACGTGCTCTAGAAATTGGGCATTTGCACTACATAACACTCTAGATGTGCCTTTCACCCAAAATCTATATGCCCTATGGTTAGCTTGGTAACCAACAAAGAAAAATTGTTTAGCTCTATGTTGCCCTTTACGCCTGAGTTGTGTAGGGATATGCACCCATGCTGGTGCACCAAATGTGTGCAGGTAACTCAAATCAGGCTTCCTGCCATGCCACATGGTGAATGGTATTTCACCAGTGGTTGAGTTAACAACGTTATTTAATAAATGATTAGCACACATTGTGGCCTCCCCCCACAAAGAATCAGGTAACCCAGAATCAGTTAACATAGTACGGGTCATTTCCTGCAGAGTTTGGCCTCTTCTCTCTATATATGCATTGTGCTGTGGTCTGTATGGTGCAGATCTCTTATGAGCTATTCCAGCTGCCTTTAATCTATTCTGGAATTTGCTATTGACAAATTCCGTGCCATTATCTGTCACCAAGGTTATCAGTTGCCGTTTGCTTTTTCTTTCTGCAAACTTTAACCAGTTGAAGAAATGTTGATATGTTTCAGTTTTGCTTTTCATTAAGTAGCAAAACCCATATCTAGAGTAATGGTCCATAATGCTCAGTATATATCGAGCACCCCCCATACTGGGTTTCTTTGGACCTATAATGTCTGCAAATACTACCTCTAAAGGTTCTTTAGTTTTAAAACCATTTAGCCTATTTGCAGGCATTATTTTACTCTTATCTTCACAACAGACATTACAACGCAAATACTTATCACAGGGTTTTAACCTTATACCTTCAGATAACTCAACTGTACGTTTTAGCATTTTAAAATTTACATGCCCCAAACGTCTATGCAATAAATGGATACATTCATCATGAGGCTTGGTATTATTAAATACAGTTTGTGCCTCCCCTTTCTTACTGTCATGCAAGACATATAATGCTCCATTTAAAGCTGCAGTTACCTTTTTGTTATCCCTTTCCAGTGTGCACTTATTATTCTTAATATCACAATTGCTAAACATGGCCAGTTCAAAGGATTTCTTTGGCTTCTTTAAATTCTGGCGTTTTCCTTTTCTGCAGAATCTTGCCAAATGTCCTCTGCCTCCACAATTAAAACACTTTTTAATTGTGTATGCCGTTGAAGATAACTTCTCTTCTTCCGGGTGCTTTACTTTACACAGCTGGTTTCTCTCAGGCTTTGAAGATAATTTCTCTTCATTAGGCTTATCTTCCCTCAGCTGTTCACGTTCACTCCTTCTCCTGGCTTCCTCTAATAGCCTGCCGGTTATCTCAGTTACTGATAAACTGTCTTTAGGCAATACCTCTAATGCAGTCACAAAATCATCATAGCTTCGATCCAAAGAAGACAATATGATGTATACTTGTTGCAACTCATTAAATATAAGCTCTTTTTCTTGCAGTTGTTGAAAAATGCTTTTCATACAGTTTAAATGAGTCAACATGTCTCCATTTATCTCAAGATGTGTTCTAAACAGCTTCCATGTAAGATTGATATGAGCTCCTACACTGTCTCGAACATAAATCCTTTTAAGATTATCCCAGCATTCTGCAGCGTTTTCCACTCCACGGATATGAATGAGTTGCTGGTCAGACAGGGTGAGACCTATGATGCACAAAGCCTGCTCATTCTTTCTTTCATAATCCTGTATCAGTTTATAATCCTCTTCATCGTTAGGATTTAAGTTTGATACATCTGGTGGGTTTGTAATTATGTCCCACAAACCTTCTCTTCGTAGCAGTAAACTACACTTCATTGACCATGAAACATAGTTTGTTCCATCTAACCTGGATATCATGGACAGACTTGGCAAATCTATTTGTGCCATTGCTCTGCAGAAAAATAACTATTCAACAAACAGTTTGTCTTTGCAGCAGTGCGTAACTCTTGACCAAAATCTCTCTGGTATATCCTGGTTAGCTAGACTGTGCACACTTCTGGGCCCATAACCAATGTTAGTGTTTGGGGATAAACCCCCTAGCAGAGTGTGCAGCAGCAGTCAAGCCAGGCAGCCAAATGAGAGAGAGGCTGGGCCCAGGAGTATACACACACTTGAGACAAATACACTGTTTGTGGTTTAAATAGGTATTTAATTCATACAGAGATTAAGAATAGTCATTCAGTCCATATGTCAGTATCCAGTATATCAATCCAGTTATCAAGTCTATTTACAGTAAATACAATGTTCTTATCTGCTTGTATATCTTCTTCTTAAGATACCTTTCTCTCAAGTACTAACGCTGAATCCACAGCTCACCAGACCAAACAGTCCTTGTCTTCAGGTGAAATGGTATCTGGCACAGTAGCCTCCAAGGTAAGCAGATAGACCAACACAGCACACAGTAGGCAGCAGACTAGGAACAGTAACTAGGTGCATGCAGAAGCCGGACTCAGACAGTTGCATCCAGAAGCCGGGGCTATTACGTTTCCCCTCCTACCTATTATGGCTGCCTGCAACCGCACCCACAATGACATTGCAGTTTCTTGTGCTTAAAGCTACATAGCACTTAATCCTAGGTTTACATATTTATTCAACCAAACCAGTTGGAGTATCCATATACCCAACACATTCTTTTGAAGATGTGTTCTGAACAGCTTCCGTGTAAGATTTATATGTGCTCCTACACTGTCTCGAACATAAATCTTCTTTAAATTCTCCCAGCACTTAGCAGCTGTTTCTTCTCCACGAATATGGACAAGCTGCTGGTCACAGAGTGTCAGTCCTATTATACAGAGAGCTTGCTCATTCTTTAGTTTATATTCTTGTATTTTCGGGGCATCATCTTCATCCTCCGGATCCCAAGCATCTACCTCTGGTGGGTTTTGAATTATACTCCACAAACCTTCTCTGCGTAGAAGTAGGCTGCATTTCATAGACCATGAAACATAGTTTGTTCCATCCAGTTTGGATATTAGAGACAAACTTGGTAAATTGACTTCTGCCATCTTTCTCTGGATATTAAACTATAATTAATAAAACACAGCTGTCTGTTTACAGTATTGTGTAACTACACTAACTCTCACTTTATATAAGCCTGTTATATCCTGGTTAGTCTGACTGTGGAGCTGGGCCCATAACCAGTGTTAGGGATACACCCTAGCAGAATCTGCACAGCAGTCAGGCAGGCAGGCAAAATATGTGAGATAAACGTTTTTGTAGCTTACACTCAGTAAAACAGATACACAGTGCTAATTAAATAGTTTATTCCAGTAAGAGTTATAGCATAGTCAAACAGTCCATATATCATTCACTAATTCAGTCCGTCCAGGGATTATTCAGTTGCAAATTCCAGTGTCGAAAAAGAGAGGTCAGTAAACTTACAAATATCAGTCCAGTAATATATCTCCTTGCAGTAGAGATATGAAGAAGTCAAAACTCCTTTCTTCCTTCAGCAACTCAGCAGTAGGGGAAAACACGCAGTTAACAAACCATCAATCCATGCAATCCAGTAATTGTCAGGGAATCGTCAGGTTCTCTTGCTCCCTCTTATGGTGGTTTCACACCGCACCAAAAATTACATGCTTTGCAGTTTTAAAGTGACACACACTTAAACTTACAATCATAGTTTATATATATTATTTTACCCAAACTACGTTAGGTAACCTATGTTATTCCTAACAACCACCACAGAGGTCATAAAATCCTGCACAAAACCTTAGAACAGTGATGGCTAACCTTTTCGTTGTCGCGTGCTGAAAGTGTGTGTGTGCATGCGCGTGCATGCACATGTACGCCTGCACCCATAATGCAGCCTGTGCATGCATGTGCAATCCCCTTCACATGCACTGCGCACTTCTTTGCATCCAATTGCAACCCCCCGCTCCCTGCGCATCTCTGTTCATCCATGTGCTATGTCCCGTTTGTATCTCATGCCTTTGTGCATGCGCGTGCATCTCCCATGCATGCCCCGCTACCCATGCGTGGTTGGCAGATACCTGACAATCAGCTGGCTGGCAGGAGGCAGGCGTGCATGTGCAGTGGATCTGATCTGGGGTGATGGCTCCCATGCTGGCAGAGATGGTTCTGCATGCCACTTCTGGCACATGTGCCATCGGTTCACCATCATAGCCTTTGAGTGTCTCAGAAGGGCACATAGCAGAGCAACTATTAGATAACTCTAATTGTTGACCACATAGTATGTTTATGGTTTTAAATGCTCAGTGCTGACCTCACCAATTATGGATCTGATGCTCATTAGATATCAGTCAACACTGGACTCGGTGGTTTGGAGGCACAGATATCTCTTTGTGGGGGAGGGTAGACAACTTGTGAGTTTTCTGTCTCATGATCTGCTGCTGCAGCCCCCTTTCCTACACATCCTCAAATTGGAGGATTTACAAACCATTTCTCCCTGCTTGTCTCACTACTAGGTTCTTTAAAGATCCAGTTCCCAGATACCTTGGAGTGCATTCATGAGATTAGAATCTCATTTGCCAAATTCTTTTCCTTCCTGTCCCAACTGGGTGCTAATTCCTGATGATGAACCTGTTTTAAAAAATCTATAAATAGCCGACAAGCACAAAACTGAATAACAGATGTCAAATTACTGGCAAGAAATTATCCAATTATAATAGGCATCAACATTCATCCTGCTAAGCTGTGTGCCAATCTACCTTTAAATCAGGATTTGAAAGACTTAGTTAAACCCAAATTCAAAATACTATTAAACCCAAGCAATCAGAATTCGAGTACAGCTATAAAAGTTGGCCTATCAGGAAACTATATTTTACCACCAATGTTAAAGTTGTACAATTGTGCAACAAAAGAAAATTAACTTTCAAAAAAGTGCAATTGCTATCCAATATTATAAATGGAAGATGTTAATGAAAGATTGACTTCAAGGCATGCATCCTTTGGGGATCACACACAATTCTCTTAACACAGACAATATCATCTATGATGTCATCATTTGCAAAAGCTGCCAGGAGAGGCAAACTAGAATATGTCCCACCCCAGATGTTTTAAAGTTATTTCCAAATATTTGCATAAACTTAATATATAAAGCAGAAAAAAATTAGAGACTGTTGATGTTTGTGGAATAGGGGACCTCACCAATTATGGATCTGATGCTCGTTAGAAATCAGACTACACTGGATTGGGTGGCTTGGAGGCACAGATATGTCTTTGTGGGGGAAGGTAGACAACTTGTGAGAAGCTTAGAAATGGGATACTAAGTAGAGGAGCAGACTGAAGAAGGATAACAGGTCAACAAAAAGCAATGTGGCTAGGTACTATCACAATGACCCAACTAGGAATTTGAACAAAATTTGAGAGACAGGATGATTAAGCATGAATCTTCATGAAGTGATGGGTGCATTGGATAATTAAAAAGTGTCAAAACTGCTTTCATGAAAAGCCATAGAGACTCCTGGAAGAAAGTGTAGGAAGTTACCATCCACCCCTCTCCTAGAAAATTGAAATAGCCTAGGAAATATTAAAAAGGCAGAATATTTCCCCTAAAAAGAGAAGTAGAAACTCAGAGAGGCAGAAACTTTGTCAATGGGCCCTTAAGGCCTGAGCCAGTCTATTCTACCAAACAAAAGTAGGATTAGCCTTCTACCCATCTCACCACATGGCACCTGGGAAGATTACATCAGCCAGCACTCAAACAAGCCTGGGACACAGACAAAGCCTCGGAATCTATCAGACTACTTTGCTTCCTGCAAAGGTTTCATCATCCAGGTCTGAATTTTATCCCTTATGGGAGGGGCCATCACCTCTGAGCCTTAATCCTGAGTTGCCCCTTAGTTTCAGCTGCTCTCGCCTTCCAGCAGCTCTGCGCACATGCACACTGGGGACAGGCTTCCGTGGGTCCTCTGCTTCACTGCTGCCAGACTCCGAAGGCAGCACCCCACTCCCAGGTGGTCCTGACTGTTGTATATAGACATTTCATACTCATAATACTACATTCTGATTGGATTACCACTGCTGCCTAGCAATTGGTGGTTAACAACTGTTGCGATTGGTCTGCCAAATGGCAGGAGGTTTAAAATGATGCCATTGGCCGTGAGCTGTGAGCAGCCGCTATAAAAGAGGCTGCCGCAGCTCGAGTTGAGTTGAAGTTACTGCCAGTTAATAAAGAGCTGAATTCAACTCCGGTCTCGAGTCCGTCTTTTTTCCACGACAGAACACTGGCGACGAGGGTGGGATCAAGAGGAAAAAGACTGTAAGCATGTGGCAATGTGAACCGAGCAATCGACGAGATGGCCGGCAATAACTCACCACCTGCACCATTCAACCCAGCTGAAGAGGACTGGGAGACATATATTGACAGGTTCCTTATGTTCCTGGAGAGTAATGAACTGCAAGGAATCACTGACCAGAGGAAGAGAGCCGTATTCCTGACTCATTGCTGCCCGACTATCTTCAATATGGCCAAGACATTGGCCAAACCTCATGATGCTAAGCAGATGGCATGGCCAGATTTAAACCAGATGCTGAGAGCCCATTACGTGCTGGTTGTCTCCAACCTCATCCGAAGATATGAATTTTATAAACGAGATCAATGAGAAGGCAAGAGTATCGGGGATTTCGTAGCAGCACTAAGGGACATTGGAGGAGCATGCGAATTTCTCAACATGGATGAAGTCATGAGAGACCGTGTGGTACTCGGATTGAGAGACACTACTTTACAAAGCAAATTACTGAACCGACCCAACATCACCATGAACAAGGCTATCACTGAAGCCACCGCAGCTGAAGCAGCAAAGAAATCAGCGGCTACAGTGCGACAAATGAATATGACTAACTGAGAAATGCAGAACAGCCCAAGCCAAAGCTGAGAAAAGAATGCAGAAGGTTCTCAGAAACACACTACTGCAACCACCCACCATGAAGACATTGATTCATCGCCCGACACCGAGGATGAAGACGAGGAAATATATAGGCTCCAGTCAGAATGAAACTGGCGAGAAAAAGAGGAAGGAAACCTGAGTTTCAGTGTGCTGGATGTGGAGGAGATCATCTGCGTTCTGAGTGCCGTTTTTTGGACGTCATCTGCAGACACTGCGAAAAACGGGGGCACATTGTAAGGGTCTGCCAAAACAAAAAGAGCTATAGTCCTAAAGATGAGGCAGCACCCCGCCCCCAGAACTAGAGAAAGACAGACCGGGAGTCGCTGGAGCCGAAAAAACAGAAGTAAGCGAATCAACAAAAAGAGGAAACACACAAAACAACCATCATTGGAAATGCCAGAGTAACTGATGCAAGGAAAGTTCATATAAACATTAAAATAGAAGGTCAACCATGTGAGATGGAAGTGGACTCCGCTTGTCAATGGTATCATGGAACACCATAAAAACCTGATAAAAACCTGATACCAGACATACAAAAAAGAACTCAAGAGCAAAGCCTGACGTTAAAAGACTACCAAGGAAATAAGATTCTGGTAGTTGGACTGGGACATTTCAAAATAAATTTCAAAAGACATACTGAGGTCATTCCATTGACAATCGTCAACCGAGATTGCCCCAGCCTGTTTGGACTCGAATGGTTCACACCCTTGGGGATCGAGGTGACAGGAATCAACAGCGTCACCGAGACGGACTGGGAAGAAAGCCTGATGAAGGAGACCCAGGACGTATTCGACGGGATGCTAGGCAAGTACCGTGGGACCCCTATCTCATTTAGTCTGAACCCAAACAGCCTCCATCCGGCTAAAGGCCAGACGCGTCCCTTTTCCTTAAAGCCAAAAATCGATGAGCAGCTGAAAAAACTCATCGCGCAAAGGGCACTAGAGCCAATCGACCATGCAAGATGGGAAACTCCGATTGTGACCCCCTGAAACCAGATGGGTCCATGTGCATCTGTGGTGACTATAAGGCCACCCTAAACCACGCATTGCAGCAGAGCGCATACCCGTTCCAGTAGTTCAGCACCTTTTGCACTTGTTGGGGGAGGAAAAGTTTTTGCAAAGCTTGATCTCGCGCAAGCATATCAACAATTGCCGGTTGATCCCAAGACAGCAGAGGCACAGACTATTGTAACGCATAGGGGGCATTCAAATGCAACAGGCTGCAATTTGGTGTCAGCGTGGCCCCAGGCGTTTTCAAAGCCTGATGGAGCACCTCCTACAAGGACTAAAAGGGTGGTCCCTTATTTTGATGATGTATTGGTATCCACCAGAAATAAAAAGCAACTAAAAGACTGGTTGAGGGAGGTCTTGCAAAGATTTAGAGAAGCAGGACTCAAAGTCAAAAAAGAAAAATGCCAACTTATTACAAATCAGGTCGAGTTCCTGGGATACCTTATTGATGAAGCAGGGATTCACCCCACTGAAAAAAAAAAGAGCTATAAAAGAAGCACCCAGACCCCAAAATAAAACAGACTTACAGGCATTTTTGGGACTCATTAATTTTTGCAATGTCTTTTTCCCGCAGAAGGCAACAATAGCAGAACCACTGCACAGACTACTAGATAAAAAAGCCACCTGGGCCTGGGGCCAACGAGAAGAAGCCGCATTCCAGGGAGTTAAAGACTTAATAACGTCCGAATCTGTATTAATCCAATACAGCGACACATTGCCACTGACTGTCACCTGCGACGCATCACCATTCGGTGTGGGCACCATATTTAGCCACACACTAGCCGATGGCAGAGAGGCACCAATCGCCTTTTACTCCAAAACACTGTCAAAAGCTGAAAGAAACTACAGCCAACTGGATAGAGAAGCCCTAGCCGCTATATCGGGGGTCAAACATTTTCACGAATACCTTTATGGTAGGACATTTTCCTTAATTACTGACCACAAGCCACTGTTGGGAATCCTGGTGGGAAACAGAGCCACCTCCAACATCCTGTCACCAAGGATGACACAGTGGTCAGAATTCCTTGCAGCCTATGACTATAAGCTTGTCCACTGACCAGGAAAAGCCATACCCCATGCCGACGCACTGAGCCACTCACCTCTACCACATCTGGACGACGACCCAGCTCCTACCATGTCCACCCTACAAATTGAAACATTACCAAACCTGCCTATCACCGCATCAGACATCGCAAAGGAAACCACAAAAGATGCACTGATGGCCCAAATCCTGAACTGGATAGGGAGGGGCTGGCCAGAAAATGATAAGAATTAGACTTTTAAATCTTCCAGAACCCGGCAAACTGAGCTGTCAGTTGAAAAAGGATGTATGCTGTGGGGGGATAGAGTTGTTGTTCCAAAAAAACTAGATTTCGCTGGACCCACAAAAGGATATACATTTTTAATCATTGTCAATGCCTACTCAAACTGGTTGGAGGTCAGCATCATTAATTCCACGACGACTGAAACTGTCACCAAACAACTAAGAAAACTTTTCGCCACGCATGGGTTACCAGACTTGTTAGTTTCAGACAATGGCCCACAGTTCACAGCCTTAGCTTTTGAACAATTCCTCGCAGAACAGGGCATATGACATGCCCTAACAGCACCAGCTCACCCTTCTTCAAATGGACAGGTGGAACGCATAGTTCGATATACGAAAGAGGCATTGAAAAAACTTGACACAGGTGACATTCAAGACAAAATCAATACAATGCTCACAATCCAACATATAACACCGAGCACATCAACGAACAAAAGTCCAGCTGAACTTTTAATGGGCAGAAAATTGTGGACACATTTGGATAGATTGCACCCCACCTACAATCCTGAAAAGACACCAGACTCCTCCAGTAAGTACCGCACATTTATACCAGGCAACCTGGTATACGCAAAAAATCTTGCTGGGGACCCATTGGGGCTGCCGGCCACAATAACGCAAATAACAGGGCCCCGGTCATACTGATTGGAAACGATGGATGGCAGAACCTGGAAGAGGCACATAGACCAACTACGGTCTTGAACTCTTGAATGAATCACCGACACACCCCGAGGCATAAAACATGCCCACACACAAAATCCAATAAATAATAATAAAACCAGAGGGGAGGGGGAACCCTCAAATAATAAAGAAAGGGAAGACCCTCCATTAACACAACAAAAACAAGTCACCAACCAGTACCAGAAAGCCCAATAACAACAAAAAACCTACTTACCTACAGGCGAGTTCGGAAGAAAGGAGCTGGAAGCCACCAGGGAAGAAGCAGCCGAGCCGACTCAACCTGCCCGGGTAAGCCAGGAGGGAGTGGCAAAGCTGACTCAACCAGCCTGAAGAGACCAGGCAGGAGTGGCATGGCTGACTCACCCTTCCAGGAGATTCCAGGGAGAAAGACAGGAGAGACAGAGATCCCGTCCAAACCAACCGAAGACAACACAGAGACTGAACTGCGCAGGTCAAGTAGGAACCATAAAAGCCCCGCCTACTTACGTGACTACATAACATAGAGTTGGACCGAACCAAGAGGGGAGGGGTGTTGTATATAGACATTTGCATACTCGTAATACTATGTTCTGATTGGACTACCACTGCCGCCTAGCGATTGGTGGTTAACAACTGTTGCGATTGGTCTGCCAAATGGCGGGAGGTTTAAAATGATGCCATTGGCCACGAGCTGCAAGCAGCCACTATAAAAGAGGCTGCCATGGCTCGAGTTGAGTTGAAGTTACTGACAGTTAATAAAGAGCTGAATTCAACTCCGGTCTCGAGTCCGTCTTTGTTCCACGACAGAACACTGACCCCACCCCTGCATCGGACTCAGGATCCTCATCCGAGTCCTCTCCGGACTCCCTGACTGGTCTCCTTTCATCCTCGCTGTCTGCACCAGCTTCCAGTGAACCACAACATACTTCATTTCAAATTTTGTTTGTCTGTCTATCTAGTAAGATCTAACAGATTTGGCATATTTCACATCCAATCTAACAGTAATACCTTTTGGATCCCAGAAAGCAGGAACTTGTTCTCATTCTCCGAGATCCACACAGCCTCCACCCTGCTCTCTTTTAAAAGAACCCATTTCTGCTTCTCATTATTTGGCCTCAGTGACATCACCTCTGAATTAGCATCATTGTTATGAATGGTTGTATATCTTGCACCTCCCCATGACAACCTCTATGTGGTTTTAAATTGTTCTCATTCATTTTATCAGATATCAGCTCAGTTTCCATTATAGAAGTTAAAATTAGTTCCTTCTTTTCCCATTTCACCTTCTTTTTATTCTAGCAGTTCTATTCTATTCACCTGTTTGTTCTAGATATTCTTTAGATTTTGGAAATATGAGCAGGAAATCCTATTACACTTATTTATGTCCCACCTTTTCTTGTGTCCAGTAAAATCCTCTCTCTAGCAGCCTGCAACCTTGGAGACTTTCCATGCTTCTCTTATTTTCACAAAGGAAGTTACCATGAGGAGATTCAGTTGGGGTTTTTCAGTTGTCTCGTCCTGTCCTTGGTCATGATTTTTTTCCAACACTGAGAAAGTTTTTAAGAGTTTTCCTTCCCTCAAAATAACGCCCTTCATCATGCCATATTAAAGATATGCAATAAATATAAACCCAGGTTGTGGCCACAAATACCTTGAGGTGTCTCAGCTCAAGAAGCATATTATGGAAGAGAACCGGTAAATAGTTGACATATCACACTTATTGGAAAACCCTGAAGGGGAATATAAAATCAGATCAAGAGCGCAATGAATAGCAGATGGATATAATTGTCAATGATTTCCCCATTTACAGTCATCTGAAAGATTTAAAATAGATAAAAAGACAAAGCAAAGAGAGCCAGAATTTGAAATATAATTGTATTTTGAGGATGAAAATGAATTGTAATTATAAAGAACAGATTAAAGAATGGAAGAACAGGTTAAAGAATGCATGATAAAGTGGGCTAAGAATTTTGGTTATACTACTATAACTAGTAGGAAAATACATGGTCTAGTAGGAAAATACATGGTCCAAAGGGTTAAATTCACATTATGTTATGATCTCCAAGAGAATTTGTATTAAATGATGTCTCATTAGTACATGAGGCCAGAAAAATTATCTAGAATGTAAAAAGACTCTTCAAATGCACATTGGAAATGTGAACAACATGAGGGAACATTTTATTATGTTTATTATGATCATGAAAAAACCCTAAGAATATTTGACTTCAAAGGCATAGTTTGATACAAATGGTTTTTATAAATCAATAGTCTATTGGACCCAGGGCCTTCCTTTATTGAATTATTGGATGAACGGTTAGAAAAAAAAGCCATGGAAGATTATTTCAGTTTATCAATGTTTCTCAACCTTGCATCTTGAAGATGTATGGACTTCAACTCCCAGAATTCCCCAGACAACTGGGGAAAGTCATTACTTATGATTATCTAGTGCAGTGGTCCCCAACCTTTTTTGTACCAGGGACCAGTTTCACGTAGGAACACTTTTTCAAGGACTGGTTAGGGTTATTTATTTATTTATTTTTATTTTTATTTTATTTGCTATTACACTATCAACTCACCAAAATTAACCATTGTTGGAGGATTACTAAAAATGTGTATAAATGCAAGACTAGACTCCAATAAAGTCATCATGATTCAGTTGATCATGATCAAACAAAAATATATGTTTGGCAAAAATATATGTTTTCTCCAAAAGCGTTTTGTAAGGTAATAATCTGCAATTCAGATTTTACATTTAGGATGGGTTTGATCTCGCATATAGTCTTCAGCTTTCCACAATCTCAACAATTGTAAGGTGTGTGGGGAATTCAGAGAGTCAAAGTCCACACATTTTAAAGTTGTTGAGGTTCAGAAATCCAGGCATATAAGGAATTCCGGGGATTCAGTCCAAATACCTGGAGAGCCCACTTCTTTCCAGATCTCTCTTGCCCCATTTCGCTGCAACCCCTTGGCAAGCAGAGCATTGTCTAGAATTCTTCCAGCTGAAATAAGACTTTCAATTACCTGGGAATAAATCCATATTAAATCAGTCAAACTTTTAGTAGATATTCACTGTGTAGCTTGGCTAAAGCAACATTCTGCCCTGTGTGTTTTAGGATTCTCGTCTCTTTCGCTCTCTTCTCTTCTCCTCTCCCGGTTGTTTCGGGTGGCGACTGCCTTCGCGTCCGCCCGGCACCTTTCGTCATACACCCTCGTCCTCCCCCGGCTGACAGCTCTGCCACCGCCACCGAGCCATGGCCCCGGCGCCCCTCCGGCAACCCGGACAAGAGCAGGGCTACTTTTGGGGTCCCGCGAGGGTCTGGATCAGGATCTGAGCCCCTTCATTCCACCCCACTCCAGCTTTTGGCTCACATGCCTCTCTCTTGTTTTCGCTCTCACTCCCTTTCCCCAGATGGAAAGAGGCGCTTCGTGGCGGAGCCGCTGGAGTGAGCTTTCTCCCCACCCCGCATTCCTTTCTCCCTCAGGCTGCTGACTGGCGCTGCTGAGGGCAGACTTCAAAACAAGATGGTGCCCAAGCAAAGTAGGCAGCCCGGTCCAAAATGATCCACGGACTGGTACCGGTCCAGGGACTGGCGGTTGGGGACCCGATCTAGTGGGTTTCTATGCCTCCCATCTGACTAATACAACATCTCTGAGTAGCTTACAATATAATAAAAGTTAAAAAGTGCAAAATCAATTAGTATACAATAAAAACATAAAAATTAAAATTAAAAATCTGGCAATGAGAATCCTCCCTAATCTATCCCATCAAACCCCCCTCCTCCAATTCGGTGAGCCTTGTTGGTAATATTATTTATATTTATTGGTGACTGAAAGCTTCTTATGGAATTTTTGCATAAAAATAAAAACGGAACATGATTTATGATTTTGATGATTAGATAGGATAGATTATGGAAAAAAGAGTGTTGTGTAATTTTAGAAACTAAAAACATATTACTTTTATAACATTTTTTTCTTTATTTTCTGTTTTTCCTCAACTTTTTTATTTTGTTGCATTTTTTGCCCTCTTTGCTTCATTCTTTTTCTTTCTTTTTCCTTACTTTATATTAGTTTGTATTAGTTTTTATCTTCTCCTTTAATACTTTTAATAAAAATTCTATACAAAAAAGGAAACAAATTGCATTTCCCTGGTGCAGTAGACCACTGCAGAAACAGCATGATGGGAGAATGAGATATTTTAGGAGACTGAATATAAATCAAGTAGTCATTCTATATAATTATAATGTAAGCAAAACAACTAGTTTGGAATAATGTTTAAGGCAACAACTAGAAACCAGGATACTGTGAGTGTGGTCCCACCTTAGGCGTCAAGCCTTCCTCTTCCTCTGACTTGTTAACTACATCCTGGAACTGATGATGCACTCAATAGACTAGATTTAACAGTGTAACATATCTGTACTTTGAAAGAAGGTAAAATGAGGACTTTGGAACAGCATAAACCACAATAATTTTGCCTGTATAATTTAATCTGCTAATGTTGCTTTCTTGTTTGGATATTCTGGTATCTTCCAGGTCAATGGATCGTAATAAGATGGCCACCAGATTATAAATTCAGACATCAGCTATACTGTACAGGAAAAACCAAGCCTTAAAACTTCCGGTTTGCAAGGCTTTGGCAGCAGCAGGGATTCACGACTCCGCGCGATCCCTGCTGTGCTCGCTGCCGAGGTGCCTCTGATCCGTTTGGATTTGGAGGATATAGCTGCCCCATAGAGGCAGCTGAAGATAGGGGTGACCCAGACAGGGGTTTGGGGGTGTCTCAGACCCCCTCCCCAGCTGGCAAAACCCCCTTTTCCCAAGGTGGTGGAGCGGCGGTCAGCAATGGCTGCCACAAAGAAGCCTGCAGCTGGACAAGATTGTGCAGGAGGAAGAAAGTGAAAGTTTTTCTCTGGCTGAACCGGGACAAAGAGGAACCTTTAAAACCTGGAAACTTGCCTTTTTTATTGCTACATTGTTTCCCAGAAAGACTGTGCAAGTGGTGGAAGAAAGTTGTGAAAGGGAAAGTTATTTTTTCTCACTCTCCTTCCCTATGGAAGTAGCTGAAATTTGGAAAAACTGCTTGGGCAAAGAAGGTAAATAAACCTAAAAATTAAGGCCAAGGGGATAAAAGATTTTGTAACATCGGAATTAAAAATTAAAAGTTTATTGCTATAAGTGGGAAAGAAGAGATAAAAAACTTATTCTAAGACTCTATTGAAGAAGACTGCTTGAAGTTTATAAGATTAGAAATTAATGACAATAAGGCTTCTAAAAATCATTTTGAAACTGTCTAATTGAATCTCACCCCAGGAGGAGGAAAAGAAGAAGAAGAAGAAGAAGAAGAAGAAGAAGAAGAAGAAGAAGAAGAAGAAGAAGAAGAAGAAGAAGAAGAAGAAGAAGAAGAAGAAGAAGAAGAAGAAGAAGAAGAAGAAGAAGAAGAAGAAGAAGAAGAAGAAGAAGAAAGTGTTAATGGAACAGTTTGTTCTGATTTGGATTGCTTTGTGACTTTGTGACTTTGTGACTTTGGGATTTGAGGGGAACTATTTCTTGAAAGACTAAAAACATTTGGGTTGCTCTTTTAAAGATAAAAAAAATAAAAATGGCACTATCTGTGCAAGAATTACAAATGGAATTTCAAAAGCTACAAGAAGAGGAACAAGAAGGCAAGGGCTCTTTTGGATCTATCTTTCTTTTTTGGAAATGGCGATTTCCACTCAAAAAGAAATACAAGAACAAGAGGACTGGGATGAAAAAGGAGAAGCCATCTTTAATGGACAAAAAAATATAGCTGAAAAGAACAAGGGGGGAAAGAAAACGGAGAATTCAGAACTTAAAAAAGCAACCAAGAAAGGGGAAAATAAGATGAAAAATCGATACAATGCCAGAAAGCAACAGAAAAGAGAAACACAACAGAGAGGGAAGATCAAAAAAGTGGAATTTGAGAGGGGGGGGGGATCAGAATTGATAAGAAAGGAAGAGAAAAAGGAAAGGTTTAAAACAAGATGCTAAAAAAAAGGGTTTTTTTCAGAGATAAAGGGTAAAATTTAAATTAAAAAAATATATGATTCTGCAAAAGTACATAAGATTGTATTGTAGATATTAGTATTTGAAACTGAGTTGAAAATTGAAATATTATGAGTTAATAATGTATTAAAGGGAATATATAAAATGCTTAAGAGTAAATAATAGAGTTTAATTTTCTATGGAATATTGTTTTGATCATACTATAAACTCAATCCCTTTTTTATTTTTGTTTTATTATTTTAAAATATAGTACTTTGTGCTAAGCAGAATCAGTATGGAAAGTATGTATTATTTCAAGTGTCAAATCTAGGGGAAAGATAAAAAGTTGTCATACTTCAACTAGTGATTACAGGAGAAATATTGTATTAGAAAGAAAAGATAAATAGATAATTGAAGAGAACAGACAAAAGATACAAGTATAATTATTTAAAATGAGATGAAATAAATATAATAGAATTATGAGAGTGAATAGAGGAGAGAAAATATATAGAAAATACAGAATGTTAATTAAGATATGAAACAGTATATTAAGTGAGTATGAATTTGATTTATGTCTGTATAAAAAGAGGTAACCCGGGGTAAGCCGCTTTCCAAAAAGAATTTTTAGGTATTTATGTTCTGTGTTTTGTATGTCCATGTTTGAATTAATAAAATCTTAGAAGAATGTAAGAAGAACGTTGGAAGAGAATAATGAAATTTTAAATAAGACAGATGGATATAAAGAACGTATACTATCTAAAGTAAAAGAAATATACTTTGAATAATAGAAGGAAAGGGAGAAATAAAGAGAAGCTGGGATAAGGTAAGTTGAACAGATAAGGTAAATATATATATTAAATTGTGTTTGTATGGAAATGTGATAATTTGGAATTATTCTGTCTTTAAATAGGATGTTTTATTGGTTTTTTCAGAAAAGATCTCTTATGTTATTACATTCTATGCTTTGTTTGTTTGTGTATTGTTTTGTAAAAATTAATAAAATTTATTTTAAAAACAAAAACAAAACCAAGCCTTAAAATATAACTAGAAGTACATCCTAGATATTTCCTGGCCTTGAATGCCAATTTAGAATGTTCATGTAACAATTTCAAGATAGTTTACTAATATTGTATGAAGAGATGCATCAGGATCTCTATTACATGATGCCAGGTTTTGAAACAGTGGTGCAGTTCTCTCTTGCTGGAGGAAAGATTTATAGCCAATTCAGTTATGCCACAATAATGAAGGGTAAAATGAAAATGGCAAAATGCACAATACTCATTTTATTGAAAATTTTCAAGCAATATTTGAAGAGTTTAAAAGAGATTTAAAATTATCATTTGTATGCAAAGAAACTTGTTCTTCCCAACTTGTGGGGTACATGCATCGAATCGAATTGTGAAAGTTTGGTTATACGGTATAAGAAGTAGTATCATTTCCCTCACAGGAGGAGGAAGAGAAATGCAGAAGAGAAATGCAGGACCATCCATCTAAGAGCTAGCAGCCCTGAGTCCATTGTGACAGATCTTTTCCTTTGCAGTGATTCCTCCAGGCAACCCTAGGAGTAAGAATAAGAACATTGCATGTCTTTCTAAGCCACATGCATACTGTTTGTTTGATTATGTAAATCCACTTGAAGAATAACAGAATATGAAAATAACAGAACTGGAAGGGACCTTGGAGGTCTTCTAGTCCAATCCCCACCCCCCATCCTCAAGCAAGAGACAGGAATTTCCAGGTGAGCTAGAGGCAACTATCTTTCATTCAACTTTCCTGTTCATTGATTGATAAAGTTTCTTTCCTAGTTTGTCAATGAATTCCTTTTCACCAGGCTAAAATCCAACACTTTTTTTTGTTTTAGCTAAAATAGTCCTGACTTTCTATTTGTCACAATAAAGCCGATATGCCAGTAATGCCCAAGAGATAGTTTGGTTCCCACATATCCTAAGTAGGGTCTATACTAGCTAGAGCTAGAGGAAGTTCAAGTCCAAAACCTTAGGTGAACACCAGATGGCTCTCAAAATCTTACCCCATATCATAGAATCCCTCAGAAGAGAACACAGCAAAGTAACTTTTAAATTATTGTAACATTTGACCGCATAAAATACCATTATTGTTTGGTTCTAGATTCCCATTTTACTAGTTTTCTATTTAACCATTTGCGGCTGCAGCCCCTTTTCCTATTCAACCTATGATTGGAGGCTTCACAAATGATCTCTCCCTGTTTCCCTCACTGCATTCTTTATCTACCAGTTCTCTGATCCTGTGGAGCTCCTCCACGGGATCAGAGTCCTGGTGTTTAAAAGGTCACCTGCCAATTTCATCTGCTACCTGCCCCAAATCGGTACCAAACCCCAAAGCTGAACCTGTGATAAAAGGTTTTAAAACAAATGAGAAGAACAAAAGTAGATAATGGATGGGAAATTACTGGGAAGAAATTATCCAGCTATAATAGGCATCAACAACCTACTCGAGCAAGAAAAATACAAATTTCCATATTCAGAAATTATATTTTGCCATCAAGGCTAAAAGTTCTATAATA
>NC_141991.1:142392243-142426010 GCF_049901715.1 Pseudonaja textilis | reverse complement strand
CAAAATACAGGTGTAAGAATAAATATAGTTTTGAATACATGAGATAGATACTTATAAGAGAAATAAAAAACAATAGGACAGGGATGGTAGGCACAATTGGTGCGCTTATGCATGCCTCCTACAGACCTCTTAGAAAAGGGGTGAGGTCAACAGTAGACAGTCTAAGGTTAAAGTTTTTGGGTTGGGGAAAGAAACCACAGAGTCAGGTTAAACTTCCAAACATTGACCACTCTGTTGCTGAAATCGTATTTTCTGCAGTCAAGTTTGGTCACGTTAACCTTGAGTTTGTATCTATTGTGTGCTCTTGCATTGTTATGATTGAAAGCTGAAGTATTCATTTGCAGATAGGACATTGCAATGTATGATTTTATATATACTATATTTGATCCAACTGGAGGTGGCATAGTTCTAAGTTTTCTAGGTCTAGAGTTTCCAAGGCTGGTGGCACAGGTATTCTGCAATGAGTAGAGGAAAAGGCGCAGAACTCTTCTTATGAAATATTTCTGGACTTTTTTTCAATTGTGTTTATATCAGATACAAAATATATGGGTTCCAGACTGATGAGCTCTATTCAAGTATAGATCTAACAAATGTTTTGTATGCTTTAGTTAGTAGTGTGATATTACCAGAGAAGAAGCTACATAGGATTAGATTAACAACTCTTAATGCCTTTTTTGGCTAAGTAGTTACAGTGGGCTCTAGCCACTTAGATCATTTAAGAAGTAGGCAAGTATATTCTGTCCAGTCCAATAGATAGGGATGGTTTTAGATTGCGCAGTGCTTTTTCAACAATGTCTTCTGTAAAATTAATATGTATTAGATCATTGTAGGTTGTCTGTGGTTAGGACGAGGAAGCTACTGGGCTTGATCCATTGCTGTTTACAAATACTGAACCAAAGAATGTGTTAAAAGAGGTTGGCTTTGATGGTGTCGTCATTTGCAGTCTTTGTCATTAGGTCCTTTCAGGGGTGGGATGGACCTTGAGTCTTTTTAGTTTGTTGTTTACAAAATTGTAGAAAGCACGGGTGGAATTTGTGCATAGAAGGTTTTCCTCTTGTTTAATGTGATAATTAGTGCATTCAGTTTTTATCTGGTGGCATAGATTTTTGTACCGGCTTTTTGAAGTTGGCAGCGTGACCAGATTTGTTTTTTCACCAAAGTGATCACTTTTTGGATTGAAGCTCTCCCTATTGTTATGGGTAATCTGTTTTTCCTGGTTTTGGGAGTTGTTATTGGTACATATAGTTTGATGCTTTTTTTTCTTTTTTTTTATTTCTTAGGTTAAGGACATGTTGTAATGGTCTTCAACAGTATTGCATCCAGTGAATAGAAATTACCAATCAAGGGAAGAGAGATCATTAAGATCATAAGGTTGCCTTTTGAAGTTATAATTGGGGATTTGTCACTGTGTGATGATTTTTGTGTGGACGTATGTTAAGACAAGGTCAATCATGTTGTGGTCACTGTTGGAAAAGGGTTCTTTAATTTGTATTCTATAAATTGAATTCAAACTATTGCAGAAGATGAGTTTTTAATCACATTTTCATCAGTACCTGTCAAAATCTTACCTAGAGTCAGTCAGTTTATCATAGAAACCTCACTGTTTTAGAATCATCAGACCTTTTGAAATATTTATGACATAAAAGCAATTCATTTTACCTATACCTTGTTCCTCTAGTTTTTGTATAGATTTGAGTTCATCCTTTTCATTCAATATTTCACCATATCTAACTGTGTTCCTATTTTTGTATATTATAAGATAAGAAAATGCTTCAATAGTCGGAGTAGCCAGACTGGAATTTTCAAATAACATTCTTTTAATCTTCTCCCAATTTAACCACAGAGACTCCCGTATATAATGTCTTCTAAAGTACCCCTGTGTTTTAGTTCCTTTATACCATAAAAAGCATGCCACCCCAACAACAGGTCATGTCCTTCTAATGTCAACAATCTAGTATTTCTTAATGTTATCCATTCCTTAACCCACACAAACTTGTAGCTTGGTAATACAACTCCCAATTAGGCAAAACCAAATCCTCCTTTTATTCTAGTATCTTGCAAAAAGTTTTAATTTTATTTACTCGCTTTCTTACCTTGCCATAGATATTTCAACACAATTTATTTAAATCTTCAAAAGTAGTCTTTTCGAAGCCTAATTGGAATTGCTTGAAACAAATATAAATTCCGTAGGTAATACATTCATCTTGATTGTTGATATTCTCCTATTAATGACAGTTGTATAAATTTTCCCATTTCGCCAAATCTAGCGCTATCTGCTGTTTAAGTTTGATATAATTATTCTCTTTTGAGTGTATGCTGCATCTTGCTATCAAGTACATCCCCAAGTACTTGATCTTATTTGCTGACCTCTGAATTTTCAATAAGTCTGCCAATTCTTCCTTTTTTGTCTTGATAGCATATTCTTTGTCAAGATCTTTGTCTTATCTTTATTTGTTTTCAAACCAGCCACTTTTCCATGTGTCTCTATCTTTTCTATCAATTTTGATGCTATTTCTAGTGGGTCTTCTAAGATAAAAACCAGATCATCTGTGAATGCTTTGCAACTTAAATTCTTCCTTTTTAATTTTTCATCCCTTTTATATTCTTTTCATCTCTAATATTTCTATTTAGCACTTCCAAAGTTAACACAAACAACAGAGGTGATAGTGGGCACCCTTGTCTTGTTCCTTTTCTCATATCAATAGATTCTGTCAGTTCTCCCTCTATCATTACCTCCTTGCGTCTGCTTATGATATATAGCTTCTATTGCTTGTATAAATTTTCTAGCAAAGCCCATCTGTTCCAGCAGTAATAACATGAATCACTTAATTCACATTATCAAATGCCTTCTGTGCATCTAGAAATATCGCCAAGCCATTTGTTTTGGGATGTGCCCAGTAGTATTCCAAAGTGTCCAAGATTACTCTCATATTGCCTTTGATTTGTCTCTCTTTGGGCAGAAATCCATTTTGGTCAGGATGGATAAAATTATTTAAATATTTTTTTAAGTCTTTTGACTGACAATATTGAAGAAAAGATTTTATAATCTGCGTTTTGTAGGGAGATAGCTCTATAGTTCTTGATTTGTAATGGATTGGTCTCCTCTTTTGGAACAAGTGTGATATATAAGCTTCTGGCCACAGATTTAGCGTATCCTCTTCTTTAACATAACGCTTCATTCATAACTTCTAGCAAATCGGAAAATTCAATGATTCTTGTAATGTTTATGTAAAAAATTCTGCCGGAAGTCCATCTGGGCCTGGTGCCTTTCCATTATTTTGTTTCTTAGAGATGTTTCCAGTTAACTCCATCATCGTTATATTGCTTTCTAACATTGTTTCAATCTCTTTAAGTATCTGGGGTAAATTAGCATTCTGTAAATATTGCTGTTTAACTCTTTCCTCATCAATATTCTCTTGTGTGTGTATAGTTTCCCCATAATAGTCTCGTATTTTATTTCTTCTCTTACTACCATAGCAAACTGGCCTCCGTCATCCTATTAATTACAATATTTTCCTTGATTCTTTTTCCTTTCTCCAATTTATATGCAAACCATCTACCTGGTTTATTTGCATCTTCAAAATAGTTCTGTTTCGCACCCTATTTTTTGTGCTAATTCTTCTTTTTCTATTAGACCCATTTTATGTTTCCATATATCCATTTTTAACTTAATGTCCTTTCTCTGTGGCATTTTCTGTAGCTCTTTTTCAAGTCCTTTATACTCATCTTCTAATGCCTTAGAGGCTAATCTTTTCTATGGTATTTCTTTTTCCTTGTATAATCTATTATCAAGCCTCTGGCATATGCCTTCATTGTATCCCATACATTCTGGATTGATGTATCTTCTTTTTTGTTTTCTCCAAAGAAAAAGGCCAATTCTTTCTCCATCCACTGTGTGTCTTTTCCTTTAAAATAGTATTATTTAACCTCCATCTAGATCTTCTTCTTTGTCCTTTCCATTTAATTGTCATTGGATTGTGATCTGCCCAAGTACTTGTTTCCAATATTTATTTCTGGAATATTAGTTAACAATTCTGTTGATATCCATATCATATCTATTCTGACCATGATAAGTGTCTATTTGAGTAGGTGTATTGTCTAGGTTTTAGCATTTCTTTCTCTCCATGTATCTTTTAAGTGTATTTCATCTACCATTTTAAAAAAAAGATTTAGGGAGAGTCTTTCTATTTTGCTTTATTGTTTTCTGTGTTGTGTAGCCCAGTTTACTGTCTACAATTCCATTAAAATCTCCCATCATAACTTTATTAACATAGTCCAGTTCAAGTATTTTCATATGTAATTTTTTATAAAATTCTTCTTGATTGTCATTTGGGGCATAGATTGCAATCAGGAGTGTTTTCGTATTATTGTCCATTATTTCCACCATTAATATTCTTCTGTAGTCATCAGTATAAATCAATTTCGCTGAGATGGTCTCTTTAATATATAAAACCACTCTTCTTTTCTTACACTGTGTCAAGGAAGTCAATATTTTTCCTAATTTTGGCTGTATCAACAATTGCTCACATTGTTTTTTAATATGTACTTCTTGTAGGCAGATTATATCAAATTTTAATTTCTCTAATTTATGAAAGATTTTCCTTCTTTTAAAGGCTGAGTTAAGTCCATTTATATTAATTGTAATCAATTTTTTCTCTTCCATGGTTATATTTTGTAATTAGGTTTGACAGCTCTCGTGGATCTTGGTTCATGTTGTTCTTTGACTTCCTCCTTTCCACCTACTGCACCTTCTTCTTTTTCAGTCGTCATTTGGGAGTCCTCTTGGAATTCAATTAGTGAAATTTCTTTTTCTGCCTCTTCCTCCCCTCTGAAAAATTCTGTGTAAAATGATTCAGCTTTCTCAACTGAATCAATTCTGTATCTCTGTTCTTGCCACGTGAACATTAAACCTTCTGGAATCAGCCATCTACAATTCACCTCTTTTTAAAGTAACAATTTGGTCAAGAATCGGTATTCTCTTCTCTTCTCATCTCTCTCACTCTTCTGGATACTTGTTTCAAGACCACAATCTCCTTATCTTTGTATTTCAATGTTTTCTCTCTTGCCACTTGCAATATTTGCATTTTAATGGCTTTCTTTGTAAATCTGATGTGAACTTCTCTTGGTAGTCTATTTCTCATTGTGTATCTTGTGAAGACTTGATAAACCTCATTTATTCCATCCATCATCTTCTCTTCAGTTATTTCCAAAGCTTCAGCCAATATTTCTATCATTATCTCAGCTAGATTTTGTCCTTTTTCTTCCTCTATGTTTTGGAATCTAAGATAAAATTCTGATCTGTCCATCTCCCATCTCAGCATACCACTTTTATCTTGTCAACCACAGTTAATCTGTTATCAATGTCTCCAATCTTCTTGTCTCTTTGTTTATCTTCTTCAATTTTTTTGAGTCTCTCATCATACTTCATCATCATTTTTTGGATGTTCTCCACTTTTTCATTGGTTTTCCCTGTTCTTTGTTCAATATTCTCTGTTCTTTGTTCAATGTTCTCTATTCTCTTTTCAATATCCTCTGATCTTGTTTGAATATTTTGAATTCCTTGCATAATCATCTGCAGGGTCAGTTTTTCTTTTTCTTGCCTTAATATTGTCTGTATTGAACGTTGTCCTCCAGATGGTGGAGAGGAAGAAGTGGAAGTTGAAGAACCAGGAGCTGTGAATTTCCAACTCATTTTGAGGAGTTCAAAATCTTCAGGTTCTTCTAAACCTTAATCTAGTTGTAAAATAACCAATTGCAGTTCCAAATAAAAATAGAGTGGCACACATTTTTATGGGATGGGAAAAACAAGATGCATAGTTATTTCCAAAGACACCAAATAAGAAATGCATTTCTATTAATTTGGGAAAAGATTAAAAGAAATCATTATGATAAAATTCCAATCTGGTTATCAACTATGGAAGCATCAATATACCCAAATGTGTTAAATCTTGATAAGATAGTAAGGACATCTTAAACAAGTAAGGGATATTAAAAATGAAACAAGAATTTAAAAAGCAAGGAATTGAGGTAGAGTGGTGGATGTATATGCAAATATAAGCAAGATTCAAGAAAGATATAGAAAGACATGGGATTTATAGAGAACTATCACAATTAGATAAGATTCTACAAGGTCCAGAGGAGAAATTGATTAAAAAATTATATAATTATTTGTTGGATTATAAAATGGAAGAATGGAGGGTTAAATAAATTATGATTGTTTGGGCAAAATTTTTTAGCTACATGATAGAATAGGGGAAATGGGAAAAAATGTGGGAAAAGAATTATAAATTGATGATGTCGGCATCATACAGAGAAAATTTGTACAAAATGTTCTTCAGGTAGCACTTACCACCTGCTAGATTAGCAAAAATGTTCCCAAAACAGATTATCTGAATGTTGGAAATGCAAACAAAAGCAAGGAACATATTACCATGTGTGGCGAGAAAATATTGGATAGAAAGAATGGATAGAAGAAATAATTAAACAGCAAATTGAATTAAGACTGGAGACTTTTCTTTAGGTAGGAAAACCTAATATTAGGTAGGAAAACCTGTTTTCTATTAACAGAAAAATATGATAAGAAAACAGAGTATTTAATGCTACATTTTTTAACTGCAGCAAAAATAACTGATGCACAGAATTGAAAAAAATGATAGTATGCCACCAGAGGAAAATGTGATAAGAAAAATACTAGAGTGTGCCGAGATGGATAAGTTGACCATGGAGATAAAGGAAAGAGAGGAAACAGATTATTATTTGATGTGGAATGCACTATATGATTGGCTAAATAATAGATATAGAGTTGAATAGAGAAGAAGACAACAAGATAATAAGGTAAAAGATATAGTGAACAAAGATAGATTAAGCAACATACAGTGTATAGATAGTTAAGATTTATGTAAAAGTATTTATACCGCCACGAAAGCATTGTAATGAATGGAAATGATGTTGTATATAAGAAAAATTGTTTAATAAAAATTATTTTTTAAAAAAGAAAAAGAAATGGAAGGTCACCTGAATCCCCACAATGGAGGAATGGCTGCAAAACCTGATGGCGTTAGCAGAGATGGCTAAATTGACTGATTTGATTAAAGAAAAAGTACCTTTATTTCTACTTGGAAACCACTTCTGGACTTTAAGGTGGGAAAACAATGAAACTTTGATTTTGGGTTTTACTGATTAGTGTTGGAAGTTAAAACTCACCCATCCCCTAGAAGAATGAAATATTCTAGGAAATATTAAAAAGGCAGAATATTATATTTCCCTGGATGAAAAAAGGAGAAACATGTTTTTAAAGACAAAGCAGCTTCCTGCAACTCCCTGCCGCCCCCTCTAGCTCCAAGGTGATGGGATTAAGACATGGCCCTCGGGACATGATAGGATTAGCTCTTTACCCATCACCCACATGGTATCTGGGAAGATGACACCACCCAGCAAGATTCAACCAAGCTACCCCTGCATGGCCCCATGGGAGTCTGACAACCAATCAGGATACTCTTCCTGTGCCCCAGGAAGTTCAAAGCCCAGAGAAGGCATAAAACTCAGGAACTCTCAGTGTCTCTTCCCTTTGTCCTTTGCCCAAGAGCTCCAAAGTATGCGATCCTGTCCACCATTAAAACATCTTTCCAAACAGCCTCCATGTTTCCAGTGTCTTTCTCCCCACTGGGAACTGAATGCAGGACATTTCTTCCAACCTTGGATTTGTTGTTATAGAAATGGCTAATTTCTATTATTGTGAAAAAATAAAAAGTTGAGGGTAGATGTTAATGCCTTATTTTACTGCACCAGAGTTGGAAGTTGATGCCTTCTTTTTCCTTTTTTCCTTGCTTTCCCCCACTATCCACTTCCCTTTTTCCTTATTGAAAAAAGAGCAATATGATGAAATTTTACACGCACAGAGAGAGAGGTTAAAATAGTTTTGTGTTTATAACTGCTGTAAAGATATCAGAAAGCATTTTTTCAGTTGCTTTTCTTTATTTTTTTCTTTTCTTGCACTTTTTGGTTTCTCTTTGCTTTCTTCTTCTTCTTTCTTCCTTATATTAGTTTGTTTTAGTTTTTATCTTATTGTTTAACAATTTAATAAAAGGTAATAAAAGGTAAACAAGTTGTATTTCCGTGGTACAGTTGTCCACTGCAGAAGCAGCCTGGTGGGAGGGTGGGGTATTTTAAGAGATTGAATTTCTAGGTAGTTGTCTCCTAAACCAAGTAGTCATTCTATTTTATTCTGCTGATGTTGCCTTTTTATTTGGACATTGCAATTTGGCAGATAAATGGATGGGAAGAAGATGGCCACCAAATTCCAAATTCAGACATCCGTTTTCTTTATACCATAGAGAAAAAGCATCGGGAGATTAACCCTAGAAATTGTCTGCCCTTGAATGCTAATTTAGAGTTTGCATATAAGATTTTCAAGATAGGTTACTAATCTCTGTTAAATGAAGCCAAACTTTGAACCAATGATACGTTTCATTACATAGGTCTCTCCTGCCACAGAAAAGATTGGTTGCTAGTTTAGTTATGTGGTATTAATGAAAGATGAAAAAAGGAAATAAATAAAGACTGAAACAGAGAAGGACATCCAGTAATGCAGAATACTCATTTTATTGAAGCAATTTTTGAAGAGTTTTTTAAAAAACAAGCTAGTTTCCTATTTTCCACCCAGAAACCTTTTTAAAACCATAATTTGTATGGAAAGAAATCAATTCTTCTAAACATGTGAGGTACAAGCATAGAATCAAATTGTTAAATGTTGCTTACGTAAGAAGTAGCATCATTTGATCACAGGAGGGGGAAAAGAAATGGAGGATCAGCAATCTCAGAGGTTGCAGCCCCAAGTCCATTCTGACAGTTTTCTATCTTTGCAGATGTTTTTCCAGCCAACCCTGGAAGTAAGAACAAGAAGATTGCTTTCCTTCCTACATCACATACATGGTTATTATTTTTATGCTATAACTCAACCTCAAGAGATTCAGGAAGTTTCAGGGTGTTAGTTTTTTCAATAAATCCCCGTTCCCGCAAATTAAAATCAAAGGAAAACAATAGTTTTAGTTAAATAGGCCTGAATTTCTATTTCTCATAATAAAGCCTAGATATCACTGATGCCCAATAGATACTTTGGACTCCAGTCTCCAACATAAACTTGCCAGAGCTCATGTTAGCAGGGCTGAAGACACTTAAACTCCGAAGTATTGGATAACCACCACAGAGGTCATAAAATCCTGCACAAAACCTTAGAACAGTGATGGCTAACCTTTTCGTTGTCGCGTGCTGAAAGTGTGTGTGTGCATGCGCGTGCATGCACATGTATGCCTGCACCCATAATGCAATGTGCGTGTGACTCCCCTGCCCCCTGTGCATGCATGTGCGATCCCCTTCACACGCACTGCACACTTCTGTGCATCCAAGTGCAACCCCCCGCTCCCTGCACATCTCTGTTCATCCATGTGCTATGCCCCGTTTGTATCTCACGCCTTTGTGCATGCATCTCCCATGCATGCCCCACTACCCATGCGTGGTTGGCAGATACCTGACAATCAGCTGGCTGGCAGGAGGCATGCGTGTATGTGCAGTGGATGTGATCTGGTGATGGCTCCTGTGCTGGCAGTGATGGTTCTGCATGCCACTTCTGGCACATGTGCCATCGGTTCACCATCATAGCCTTTGAGTGTCTCAGAAGGGCACAAAGCAGAGCAACTATTAGATAACTCTAATTGTTGACCACATAGTATGTTTATGGTTTTAAATGCTCACTGCTGACCTCACCAATTATGGATCTGATGCTCATTAGAAATCAGTCAACACTGGACTGGGTGGTTTGGAGGCACAGATATCTCTTTGTGGGGGAGGCTAGATAACTTGTGAGTTTTCTGTCTCATGATCTGCTGCTGCAGCCCCTTTCCTACCTGTTATGTCTTTAGGACTGGTTGGAGTTCCCAACCAGGTCTGCTGTTTGAGTGGGAGCACCAGCAGCTCCCATTGGTTGGCTCCATTTGACAGTCGGCTATAAAAGCCGGCTGTCGAGCAGAGCCAGCCATTGTTCGCTTGCAGTCTGCCTTGTTAGCGGGCAGACATGACAACCCTTTATTCCCTGAATAAAGACTGTTAGTTGTATGCTCTGGTCTAAGCCTCGTCTATTCCTTCACTCTACAACATTGGCGATGAAGGTGGGATGTGACCGCAGACTAGCCAGAAGCACTCGCATTTAAAAGAGCTGAAGTCACGCTAGCGAAGCCTCGGAACTGAACCGCAGCTGCCTCGCACAGAAAGCTCAAGCTCAACCGCTGCGAAATGAGCTGAAAGTCACGGCGCTGAAACCTCAGCCGCCCACGCTCACGAAAGAGCGCGAAATTCAAACCGCTGTCGTTTGAATTAGTCACTCAAGCGAAGTACGGCACTGTAGCCACAGTCGCCGACGCTCCCCAGAGAGCGCGAAATCCAAACTGTTGTCACTAAGCTGAAGTCAGTTACGGCGCTGTTAGCTGCAGCCGCCAACGAGCGCAGAGAGCGCGAAATACAGACTGCCCTCGCAAGGGCTGAAGTCACGGAGCGAGTCTAGGGTGCTGTAGCCACAGCCGCCAGCACTCACGATAAGCACAGGCCCCAGGGCCACGACCACCCAGAGAGATAGCCCAGTCTGCCAACGACACCGAGGGTCCCAAGATGAATGCCAATCCGGCGTTTCAACCATTCAAACCCAACGAGGAGACGTGGGACTCCTACAAGAATCACTTCAGCCATTACATCGATGCCATTGGGTTAGCTGATGCTGCGGAGCATAGGAAGAAATCGTACTTCCTCAGCTACTGCGGGGCTGCAGTTTTCGACACTGCCACGGCACTTTTCGCACCACGTGACATCAGAAACGTTCCATGGAGTGAACTGCAAGAGACACTCTCAAACCACTACTCCCCTAAACCTTCCCAGATTGCAAGATGCTACGCGTTCAGGATGAGGAAGCAAGCCGAGGGAGAGTCCATCAACCAATACATGGCCGCCCTGAGGACAGCAGCTCTACAATGCGAATTCAAGAATTACCTAGATGACATGCTCCTCGACCAACTCGTCTGTGGGGTAAGAGATCTGAGACTCCAAAGACGTTTACTGGCCAGGAAAGATTTAAATCTTCCCCAAGCGGTAGAGGAGGCTCTGGCTGCTGAACTATCCGCCCAGTCAGCAGCTGAGATTCAGAGCACAGCACCCAAGCCTGGAATCTCCACCGTCCACTCAGAGGAGGTGATAAGCGAAGCTGACCCCGTTGAAATTTCAGATGTCCATCGCCTCAAGCAGCTGAGACAACCACAGGTAGGAGCGAGGCAAAGAAACAGCAATGGCCCACAACAGATCCTTTTGTGCCTAACCTGCGGGGGGTGCCCATTCCTGAGCGTCTTGCAGGTTTAGGAACGCCAGTTGCCTAAACTGCCACAAGAAGGGTCACCTTGCAAGAGTCTGTCAGGCAGCACGCGCTCCTCCTCAGAAACTCTCTTCATCTCCTGGCCTCCAAAGGCAAGTAGAAGACTGTTACACGTGCTACCATGCTAACCACACTTCCCAAACTCCAAATAAAATTAAACTTTCTGTCTCCCTAGAAGGTAAACCTTGCACCATGCAGGTGGACACCGGCTCAGCGCTCTCAATCATCTCCTGGGATACGCTGAAGAAGATTCAACCCAGACTGACTAGGAAGCAGCTGCAAAAGTGCCACCTCACCCTGAGAGACTACCAAGGCAAGAACATCCCTGTCCTCGGGAAAGGCAAGTTCCTTGTTAAATTCCAAACCTTCAAAGGCCATTTGCCTTTAGTGGTGGTTAATGGTACCCTCCCTAGTCTTTTGGGGTTAGATTGGTTTCCCTCTCTTGGCCTTAGTGTAACAGGGATTCATGCTGTCTCAACTTCTGATGTAGACACATTGTTCTCAGACTATTCCGACGTCTTCAGCAGCGAGCTGGGCTGCTACAATGGCACACCCATCTCTTTCTCCGTAGACCCCCAGGCAGTTCCTGTCCGCCTGAAATTCCGTAGAGTGCCTTTCGCTATCTGCCCCAAATTAGACGCGGAACTAGACAAACTTCTCGAACAAGGGGTAATAGAACCCACAGATTTCGCCAAGTGGGAGACCCCCATAGTCACCCCACTTAAAAAGGATGGTAGTCTGAGAATTTGTGCAGACTATAAGATGACCCTTAACCTTTATCTTCAGGTTAGCGCATATCCTGTTCCAGTCATCCAGCACCTGTTGCACACTTTCGAACCCGGCACCATTTTTGCCCAGCTAGACATGTCACAGGCATATCAGCAGTTCCCTGTCGACAGCCACACAGCAGACTTACAAACCATAGTAACTCATAGAGGGGCATTCAGGTGTAAATGCCTCCAATTTGGCGTTAGCGTAGCCCCAGGTATCTTTCAGTCACTAATGGAGAGAATTCTCCAAGGTCTTCCAGGAGTAGTCCCCTATTTTGACGATATTTTGGTCTTGGCTATGGACAGGCCCCAGCTCCTCCAGAGGGTCAGGGCAGTATTAGAGAAGTTTAGACAGCATGGTCTCAAACTCAAACAGGAGAAGTGCACCATCGCCACTAAACAGGTGGACTTTCTAGGATATAGGTTAGACGCCTCAGGCATCCACCCAGTGGAGTCAAAATTAAAAGCCATCCACGAGGCACCCACACCTACCAATAAAACGGAACTACAAGCCTTCCTGGGGTTATTAAATTTCTACGCTTCATTCTTACCACACAAAGCTTCAGTCGCTGAACCTTTGCACAGGTTATTAGATAAAGACACTCCATGGCACTGGGGACCCAAAGAATCCCATGCATTTAAAGTGGTCAAATCTCTACTCACCTCAGACGCCGTTTTAATTCAGTTCAACCAACGCCTTCCCTTGGTCTTAGCCGCTGACGCATCCCCTTTCGGGATAGGAGCTGTCCTAAGTCACAGACTCCCCAATGGCTCCGAGGCGCCAATTACTTTTTTCTCCAGGACTTTTTCCATGACTGAAAGAAACTACAGCCAGATTGATAAGGAGACCCTGGCTGCAGTAGCAGCAGTTAAAAAATTCCACGAATTCCTTTTCAGCCACCATTTCGAACTCATTACTGATCACAAGCCACTTTTGGGACTTTTATTGGGGGACAGGCAAACTCCACAGGTACTGTCCCCCAGGATGACAAGATGGACATTGTTCCTGGCGGCCTACTCGTTCAAATTGGTCTATCGCCCTGGTAAGACTTTAAGCCACGCAGATGCTCTCAGCCGCTGCCCCTTGCCGACCCCAGTTGAGGACTCAGCTCCGGTGCACGCAATCTTCGAAGTCAACGAACTTAAGTTACCAGTGACTGCAGATGACATCGCGGCACACTCCAAGAAAGATAAAATAATCGCCCAGGTTCTGGACTGGGTAGGGAGGGGGTGGCCGGAAACAAAGTGTTCAGTTGACTTTACCCCATTTAAAACACGTCAACAGGAATTATCAAAACTCCAGGGATGCCTGCTGTGGGGTACCAGAGTCGTTATCCCAACCACTCTTCGCGTGCCCATATTGAAGGTGCTGCACGAGGGCCATCCGGGTATCGTGCGAATGAAGGTATTGGCTCGCAGTTACGTATGGTGGCCCGGGATGGACAATCAGATCGCAGAGTGGGTAAGCTCATGCAAACCCTGTCAAGAATCTAGGGCAGCCCCACCAGCAGCCTCACCCACCAAGTGGGAAAGCGCCAATGCCCCATGGTCGCGGCTACACATCGACCTGGCTGGGCCTGTGCATGGCAAAACTTTCTTGGTGGTTGTGGATTCTTATTCTAAATGGATAGATGTAGCCTTGCTTCCCACAACCACCACACAGGCAGTTGTTAAAGCCCTGACCTGACTTTTCGTAACTCATGGGCTTCCAGACACGCTAGTCTCCGACAACGGGCCACAGTTCACGTCCTGTGAATTTAGCATGTATGTCACGAATCTGGGCATCAGACACGTCCTCACGGCCCCCTTTCACCCTGCTAGTAATGGGATGGCGGAGAGAGCAGTCAGGTCGGCTAAGGAGGCACTAGCCAGATTCGGTCAGGAAAACTGGCATTCCAAGTTGTCCCGTTTTCTCCTCAGCCAGCATACAACTCCATGCACAGGCACTAACAAATCCCCGGCCGAACTCCTAATGGGGAGACGTTTAAGGACTACTCTAGACAGGCTGCACCCCCATTACTGCCCTGATACCCCTTTGGGATCTGACAGCCAGGTCAGAGACTTTGCCTTGCAGGACCCAGTTTTTGCAAGGAACTACGCAGGGGATCCGTTGTGGGTGCCAGGGCAGATCGTGGCTGTCACGGGTCCAAGATCCTACCGGGTCCAATTGGAGGACGGTCGCGTATGGCGGAGACACCTGGACCAACTAAGAAGGCGGCGGAACGGCCTGACCGGCGCTGAACCGAATCCACCAGCCAGCCCTCAAGTTCTCGCCCAGGTTCCAGAAGGAAGCTCCCTGAGGGACCAGACATTCCCAATCGAACAGAGCGAGCCGAGAATGGACCCGGACTGCCGACCCGAATCTCCACCACGTCCACCCAGCAGGAGCACCAATCATCCAGACCGAGACGGTTTGCCGAGCCAACCCGAACGAGGGGAGTCATCCCATTCCCAAGATCCCACACCAAGCCAAGTTGATACCCCGGTGGCCTCGGAGTCTTGCTCCATGGACTCGATGCCCACCAGCAGTCTCCCTGAACTACGACATTCCGGTCGCCAGCGCAGTCCACCCTCGTATCTCAAAGACTATGCATGTGCCCAGCTAGGGGGGAGGAGTGTTATGTCTTTAGGACTGGTTGGAGTTCCCAACCAGGTCCGCTGTTTGAGTGGGAGCACCAGCAGCTCCCATTGGTTGGCTCCGTTTGACAGTCGACTATAAAAGCCGGCTGTCGAGCAGAGCCAGCTGTTGTTCGCTTGCAGTCTGCCTTGTTAGCGGGCAGATGCGACAACCCTTTATTCCCTGAATAAAGACTGTTAGTTGTATGCTCTGGTCTAAGCCTCGTCTATTCCTTCGCTCTACAACACTACCCATCCTCAAATTGGAGGCTTTACAAACTATTTCTCCCTGCTTGTCTCACTACTAGGTTCTTTAAAGATCCAGTTCCCAGATACCTTGGAGTGCATTCATGAAATTAGAATCTCATTTGCCAAATTCTTTTCCTTCCTGTCCCAACTGGGTGCTAATTCCTGATGATGAACCTATGTTTTAAAAAATCTATAAATAGCCGACAAGCACAAAACTGAATAACAAATGTCAAATTACTGGCAAGAAATTATCCAATTATAATAGGCATCAACATTCATCCTGCTAAGCTGTGTGCCAATCTACCTTTAAATCAGGATTTGAAAGACTTAGTTAAACCCAAATTCAAAATACTATTAAACCCAAGCAATCAGAATCCAAGTACAGCTATAAAAGTTGGCCTATCAGGAAACTATATTTTACCACCAATGTTAAAGTTGTACAATTGTGCAACAAAAGAAAATTAACTTTCAAAAAAGTGCAATTGCTATCCAATATTACAAATGGAAGATGTTAATGAAAGATTGACTTCAAGGCATGCATCCTTTGGGGATCATGCACAATTCTCTTAACACAGACAATATCATCTGTGATGTCATCATTTGCAAAAGCTGCCAGGAGAGGCAAATTAGAATATGTCCCACCCCAGATGTTTCAAAGTTATTTCCAAATATTTGCATAAAATTAATATATAAAGCAGAAAAAAATTAGAGACTGTTGATGTTTGTGGAATAGGGGACCTCACCAATTATGGATCTGATGCTCGTTAGAAATCAGACAACACTGGATTGGGTGGCTTGGAGGCACAGATGGGAAGGTAGACAACTTGTGAGAAGCTTAGAAATGGGATACTAAGTGGAGGAGCAGATTGAAGAAGGATAACAGGTCAACAAAAAGCAATGTGGCTAGGTATTATCACAATGACCCAACTAGGAACTTGAACAAAATTTGAGAGACAGGATGATTAAACATGAATCTTCATGAAGTGATAGGTGCACTGGATAATTAAAAAGTGTCAAAACTGCTTTCATGAAAAGCCATAGAGACTCCTGGAAGAAAGTGTAGGAAGTTACCACCCACCCCTCTCCTAGAAAATTGAAATAGCCTAGGAAATATTAAAAAGGCAGAATATTTCCCCTAAAAAAGAGAAGAAGAAACTCAGAGAGGCAGAAACTTTGTCAATGGGCCCTTAAGGCCTGAGCCAGTCTATTCTACAAAACAAAAGTAGGATTAGCCTTCTACCCATCTCACCACTTGGCACCTGGGAAGATTATATCAGCCAGCACTCAAACAAGCCTGGGACACAGACAAAGCCTACAAAGTTAGCTAAGACCCCTGCCCCCTGGGAGTCTGACAACCAATGGGATACATTTCTTACAGAGGAACAGGAAACACCAAGGTGGGGCCCAACAAAGGTTATAAAACCCAGGCACTCTCAGCAACTCAGCCTTTCTTGACCTTCTCTTCTCACCTTTTTTGATCTCCTTCCTTTTCACTCTGGAGCTCCAGGCCATGTGGTCCTGTCCACCATTAAATCTTCCAAGCAGCCTCCATGTTTCCAGTGTCTTTTTCCCCACTTGGAACTGAACCCAGAAGGATATTTCTATCAACAAAACAAAATGGGCAGAGGGTCACAAAAGGCCAGGGGTGGGGTTCAATTGGTGCTACTACCAGTTCGGTGACAGTTCGGTACACAAAGCTTCAAGGAGGACTCGGAATCTATCAAACTACTTTGCTTCCTGCAAAGGTTTCATCATCCAGGTCTGAATTTTATCCCTTATGGGAGGGGCCATCACCTCCGAGCCTTAATCCTGAGTTGCCCCTTAGTTTCAGCTGCTCTCGCCTTCCAGCAGCTCTGCGCACATGCACACTGGGGACAGGTTTCCATGGGTCCTCTGCTTCACTGCTGCCAGACTCCGAAGGCAGCACCCCACTCCCAGGTGGTCCTGACTGTTGTATATAGACATTTCATACTCATAATACTACATTCTGATTGGATTACCACTGCCGCCTAGCAATTGGTGGTTAACAACTGTTGCGATTGGTCCGCCAAATGGCAGGAGGTTTAAAATGATGCCATTGGCCATGAGCTGTGAGCAGCCGCTATAAAAGAGGCTGCCGCAGCTCGAGTTGAGTTGAAGTTACTGCCAGTTAATAAAGAGCTGAATTCAACTCCGGTCTCGAGTCCGTCTTTTTTCCACGACAGAACACTGGCGACGAGGGTGGGATCAAGAGGAAAAAGATTGTAAGCATGTGGCAACGTGAACCGAGCAATCGACGAGATGGCCGGCAATAACTCACCACCTGCACCATTCAACCCAGCTGAAGAGGACTGGGAGACATATATTGACAGGTTCCTTATGTTCCTGGAGAGTAATGAACTGGAAGGAATCACTGACCAGAGGAAGAGAGCCGTATTCCTGACGCATTGTTGCCCGACTATCTTCAATATGGCCAAGACATTGGCCAAACCTCATGATGCTAAGCAGATGGCATGGCCAGATTTAAACCAGATGCTGAGAGCCCATTACATACTGGTTGTCTCCAACCTCATCCGAAGATATGAATTTTATAAATGAGATCAATGAGAAGGCAAGAGTATCGGGGATTTCGTAGCAGCACTAAGGGAATTGGAGGAGCATGCAAATTTCTCAACATGGATGAAGTCATGAGAGACCGTGTGGTACTCAGATTGAGAGACACTACTTTACAAAGCAAATTACTGAACCGACCCAACATCACCATGAACAAGGCTATCACTGAAGCCGTCGCAGCTGAAGCAGCAAAGAAATCAGCAGCTACAGTGCGACAAATGAATACGACTAACTGAGAAATGCAGAACAGCCCAAGCCAAAGCTGAGAAAAGAAAGCAGAAGGTTCTCAGAAACACACTACTGCAACCACCCACCATGAAGACATTGATTCATCGCCCGACACCGAGGATGAAGACGAGGAAATATATAGGCTCCAGTCAGAATGAAACTGGCGAGAAAAAAGAGGAAGGAAACCTGAGTTTCAGTGTGCTGGATGTGGAGGAGATCATCTGCGTTCTGAGTGCCGTTTTTTGGACGTCATCTGCAGACACTGCGAAAAACGGGGGCACATTGTAAGGGTCTGCCAAAACAAAAAGAGCTATAGTCCTAAAAGATGAGGCAGCACCCCGCCCCCCAGAACTAGAGAAAGACAGACCGGGAGTCGCTGGAGCCGAAAAAACAGAAGTAAGCGAATCAACAAAAAAGAGGAAACACACAAAACAACCATCATTGGAAATGCCAGAGCAACTGATGCAAGGAAAGTTCATATAAACATTAAAATAGAAGGTCAACCATGTGAGATGGAAGTGGACTCCGGCTTGTCAATGGTATCATGGAACACCATAAAAAACCTGATAAAAAACCTGATACCAGACATACAAAAAAAGAACTCGAAGAGCAAAGCCTGACGTTAAAAGACTACCAAGGAAATAAGATTCTGGTAGTTGGACTGGGACATTTCAAAATAAATTTCAAAAGACATACTGAGGTCATTCCATTGACAATTGTTGACCGAGATTGCCCCAGCCTGTTTGGACTCGAATGGTTCACACCCTTGGGGATCGAGGTGACAGGAATCAACAGCGTCACCGAGACGGACTGGGAAGAAAGCCTGATGAAGGAGACCCAGGACGTATTCGACGGGATGCTAGGCAAGTACCGTGGGACCCCTATCTCATTTAGTCTGAACCCAAACAGCCTCCATCCGGCTAAAGGCCAGACGCGTCCCTTTTCCTTAAAGCCAAAAATCGATGAGCAGCTGAAAAAATTCATCGCGCAAAGGGTACTAGAGCCAATCGACCATGCAAGATGGGAAACTCCGATTGTGACTCCCTGAAACCAGATGGGTCCATGTGCATCTGTGGTGACTATAAGGCCACCCTAAACCACGCATTGCAGCAGAGCGCATACCCCGTTCCAGTAGTTCAGCACCTTTTGCACTTGTTGGGGGGAGGAAAAGTTTTTGCAAAGCTTGATCTCACGCAAGCATATCAACAATTGCCGGTTGATCCCAAGATGGCAGAGGCACAGACTATTGTAGCGCATAGGGGGGCATTCAAATGCAACAGGCTGCAATTTGGTGTCAGCGTGGCCCCAGGCGTTTTCCAAAGCCTGATGGAGCACCTCCTACAAGGACTAAAAGGGGTGGTCCCTTATTTTGATGATGTATTGGTATCCACCGGAAATAAAAAGCAACTAAAAGACTGGTTGAGGGAGGTCTTGCAAAGATTTAGAGAAGCAGGACTCAAAGTCAAAAAAGAAAAATGCCAACTTATTACAAATCAGGTCGAGTTCCTGGGATACCTTATTGATGAAGCAGGGATCCACCCCACTGAAAAAAAAAAAGAGCTATAAAAGAAGCACCCAGACCCAAAAATAAAACAGACTTACAGGCATTTTTGGGACTCATTAATTTTTGCAATGTCTTTTTGCTGCAGAAGGCAACAATAGTGGAACCACTGCACACTCTACTAGATAAAAAAGCCACCTGGGCCTGGGGCCAACGAGAAGAAGCCTCATTCCAGGGAGTTAAAGACTTAATAACGTCCGAATCTGTATTAATCCAATACAATGACACATTGCCACTGACTGTCACCTGCGACGCATCACCATTTGGTGTGGGTTCCATATTTAGCCACACACTAGCCGATGGCAGAGAGGCACCAATCGCCTTTTACTCCAAAATGCTGTCAAAAGCCGAAAGAAACTACAGCCAACTGGATAGAGAAGCCCTAGCCGCTATATCGGGGGTCAAACATTTTCACGAATACCTTTATGGTATGACATTTTCCTTTATTACTGACCACAAGCTACTGTTGGGAATCCTGGTGGGAAACAGAGCCACCTCCAACATCCTGTCACCAAGGATGACACAGTGGTCAGAATTCCTTGCAGCCTATGACTATAAGCTTGTCCACTGACCAGGAAAAGCCATACCCCATGCCGACGCACTGAGCCACTCACCTCTACCACATCTGGACGACGACCCAGCTCCTACCATGTCCACCCTACAAATTGAAACATTACCAAACCTGCCTATCACCGCATCAGACATCGCAAAGGAAACCGCAAAAGATGCACTGATGGCCCAAATCCTGAACTGGGTAGGGAGGGGCTGGCCAGAAAACGATAAGTATGAGACTTTTAAACCTTTCAGAACCCGGCAAACTGAGCTGTCAGTTGAAAAAGGATGTATACTGTGGGGGGGATAGAGTTGTTGTTCCAAAAAAACTACAGGAAGAAGTGCTGAGCATGTTACATGAAGGACACCCGGGTATAGTAAAAATGAAATCCCTGGCTAGAAGCTACGTCTGATGGCCAGAGATGGACAAAGACATTGAAACATGGGTGACAACATGCAATAAATGCCAGAAGTCCAGACCTACCCCCCCTCTAGCACTGGTCCTCGACTGGGAGACACCCAGAGGCCCCTGGTCGAGAATCCACATAGATTTCGCCAGACCCACAAAAGGATATACATTTTTAATCATTGTCGATGTCTACTCAAACTGGTTGGAGGTCAGCATCATTAATTCCACGATGACTGAAGCTGTCACCAAACAACTAAGAAAACGTTTCGCCACGCATGGGTTACCGGACTTGTTAGTTTCAGGCAATGGCCCACAGTTCACAGCCTTAGCTTTTGAACAATTCCTCGCAGAACAGGGCATACAACATGCCCTAACAGTGCCAGCTCACCCTGCTTCAAACGGATGGGTGGAACGCATGGTTCGATATATGAAAGAGGCATTGGAAAAACTTGACACAGGTGACATTCAAGACAAAATTAATACAATGCTCACAATCCAACATATAACACCGAGCACATCAACAAACAAAAGTCCAGCTGAACTTTTAATGGGCAGAAAATTGCGGACACATTTGGATAGATTGCACCCCACCTACAATCCTGAAAAGCCACCAGACTCCTCCAGTAAGTACCGCACATTTATACCAGGCAACCTGGTATATGCAAAAAATCTTACTGGGGACCCATTGTGGCTGCTGGCCACAATAACACAAATAACAGGGCCCCAGTCATACCGATTGGAAACGATGGATGGCAGAACCTGGAAGAGGCACATAGACCAACTACGGTCTTGAACTCTTGAATGAATCACCGACACACCCCGAGGCATAAAACATGCCCACACACAAAATCCAATAAATAATAATAAAACCAGAGAGGAGGGGGAACCCTCAAATAATAAAGAAAGGGAAGACTCTCCATTAACACAACAAAAACAAGTCACCAACCAGTACCAGAAAGCCCAACAACAACAAAAAACCTACTTACCTACAGGCGAGTTCGGAAGAAAGGAGCTGGAAGCCACCCAGGGAAGAAGCAGCCGAGCCGACTCAACCTGCCCGGGTAAGCCAGGAGGGAGTGGCAAAGCTGACTCAACCAGCCTGAAGAGACCAGGCAGGAGTGGCATGGCTGACTCACCCTTCCAGGAGATTCCAGGGAGAAAGACAGGAGAGACAGCGATCCCGTCCGAACCAACTGAAGACAACACAGAGACTGAACTGTGCAGGTCAAGTAGGAACCATAAAAGCCCCGCCTACTTACGTGACTACGTAACATAGAGTTGGACCGAAACAAGAGGGGAGGGGTGTTGTATATAGACATTTGCATACTCGTAATACTATGTTCTGATTGGACTACCACTGCCGCCTAGCGATTGGTGGTTAACAACTGTTGCGATTGGTCTGCCAAATGGTGGGAGGTTTAAAATGATGCCATTGGCCACGAGCTGCAAGCAGCCACTATAAAAGAGGCTGCTGTGGCTCAAGTTGAGTTGAAGTTACTGACAGTTAATAAAGAGCTGAATTAAACTCCGGTCTCAAGTCCGTCTTTGTTCCACGACAGAACACTGACCCCATCCCTGCATCGGACTCAGGATCCTCATCTGAGTCCTCTCCGGACTCCCTGACTAGTCTCCTTTCATCCTCGCTGTCTGCACCAGCTTCCAGTGAACCACAACATACCTCATTTCAAATTTTGTTTGTCTGTCTATCTAGTAAGATCTAACAGATTTGGCATATTTCACATCCAATCTAACAGTAATATCTTTTGGATCCCAGAAAGCAGGAATTTGTACTCATTCTCTGAGATCCACACAGCCTCCACCCTGCTCTCTTTTAAAAGAACCCATTTCTGCTTCTCATTATTTGGCCTCAGTGACATCACCTCTGAATTGACATCATTGTTATGAATGGTTGTATATCTCGCACCTCCCCATGACAACCTCTATGTAGTTTTAAATTGTTCTCATTCATTTTATCAGATATCAGCTCAGTTTCCATTATAGAAGTTAAAATTAGTTCCTTCTTTTCCCATTTCACCTTCTTTTTATTCTAGCAGTTCTATTCTCCTGTTTGTTCTAGATATTCTTTAGATTTTGGAAATATGAGCAGGAAATCCTATTACACTTATTTATGTCCCACCTTTTCTTGCGTCCAGTAAAATCCTCTCTCTAGCAGCCTGCAACCTTGGGGACTTTCCATTCTTCTCTTATTTTCACAAAGGAAGTTACCATGAGGAGATTCAGTTGGGGTTTTTCAGTTGTCGCATCCTGTCCTTGGTCAGGATTTTTTTCCAACACTGAGAAAGTTTTTAAGAGTTTTCCTTCCCTCAAAATAACGCTCTTCATCATGCCATATTAAAGATATTCAATAAATATAAACCCAGGTTGTGGCCACAAATACTTTGACGTCTCTCAGCTCAAGAAGCATATTATGGAAGAGAACCAGTAAATAGTTGACATATCACACTTATTGGAAAACCCTGAATGGGAATTTAAAATCAGATCAAGAGCGCAATGAATAGCAGATGGATATAATTGTCAATGATTTCCCCATTTACAGTCATCTGAAAGATTTAAAATAGATAAAAAGACAAAGCAAAGAGAGCCAGAATTTGAAATATAATTGTATTTTGAGGATGAAAATGAATTGTAATAATAAAGAACAGATTAAAGAATGCATGATAAAGTGAGCTAAGAATTTTGGTTATACAGATAACTAGTAGGAAAATACATGGTCTAGTAGGAAAATACATGGTCCAAAGGGTTAAATTCACATTATGTTATGATCTCCAAGAGAATTTGTATTAAATGATGTCTCATTAGTACATGAGGCCAGAAAAATTATCTAGAATGTATAAAGACTCTTCAAATGCACATTGGAAATGTGAACAACATGAGGGGACATTTTATTATGTTTATTATGATCATGAAAAAACCCTAAGAATATTTGACTTCAAAGGCATAGTTTGATACAAATGGTTTTTATAAATCAATAGTCTATTGGACCCAGGGCCTTCCTTTATTGAATTATTGGATGAACGGTTAGAAAAAAAGCCATGGAAGATTATTTCAGTTTATCAATGTTTCTCAACCTTGCATCTTGAAGATGTATGGACTTCAACTCCCAGAATTCCCCACACAACTGGGGAAAGTCATTACTTATGATTATCTAGTGCAGTGGTCCCCAACCTTTTTTGTACCAGGGACCAGTTTCACGCAGGAACACTTTTTCAAGGACTGGTTAGGGTTATTTATTTATTTATTATTTACTTACTTACTTATTTGTTTATTTATTTTATTTTATTTTATTTACTATTACACTATCAACTCACCAAAATTAACCAATGTTGGAGGATTACTAAAAATGTGTATAAATGCAAGACTAGACTCCAACAAAGTCATCATGATTCAGTTGATCATGATCAAACAAAAATATATGTTTGGCAAAAATATATATTTTCTCCAAAAGCGTTTTGTAAGGTAATAATCTGCAATTCAGATTTTACATTTAGGATGGGTTTGATCTCGCATATAGTCTTCAGCTTTCCACAATCTCAACAATTGTAAGGTGTGTGGGGAATTCAGAGAGTCCAAGTCCACACATTTTAAAGTTGTTGAGGTTCAGAAATCCAGGCATATAAGGAATTCCGGGGATTCAGTCCAAATACCTGGAGAGCCCACTTCTTTCCAGATCTCTCTTGCCCCATTTTGCTGCAACCCCTTGGCAAGCAGAGCATTGTCTAGAATTCTTCCAGCTGAAATAAGACTTTCAATTACCTGGGAATAAATCCATATTAAATCAGTCAAACTTTTAGTAGATATTCACTGTGTAGCTTGGCTAAAGCAACATTCTGCCCTTTGTGTTTTAGGATTCTCGTCTCTTTCACTCTCTTCTCTTCTCCTCTCCTGGTTGTTTCAGGCGGCGACTGCCTTCGCCTCTGCCCGGCGCCTTTCGTCATGCACCCTCATCGTCCCCTGGCTGACAGCTCTGCCACCGCCACCGAGCCATGGGCCCGGCGGCCCTCCGGCAACCCGGACAAGAGCAGGGCTACTTTTGGGGGTCCCGCGAGGGGTCTGGATCAGGATCTGAGCCCCTTCATTCCACCCCACTCCAGCTTTTGGCTCACATGCCTCTCTCTTGTTTTCGCTCTCACTCCCTTTCCCCAGATGGAAAGAGGCGCTTCGTGGCGGAGCCGCTGGAGTGAGCTTTCTCCCCACCCCGCATTCCTTTCTCCCTCAGGCTGCTGACTGGCGCTGCTGAGGGCAGACTTCAAAACAAGATGGTGCCCAAGCAAAGTAGGCAGCCCGGTCCAAAATGATCCACGGACTGGTACCGGTCCAGGGACTGGCGGTTGGGGACCCGATCTAGTGGGTTTCTATGCCTCCCATCTGACTAATACAACATCTCTGAGTAGCTTACAATATAATAAAAGTTAAAAAGTGCAAAATCAATTAGTATACAATAAAAACATAAAAATTAAAATTAAAAACGTGGCAATAAGAATCCTCCCTAATCTATCCCATCAAACCCCCCTCCTCCAATTCAGTGAGCCTTGTTGGTAATATTATTTATGTTTATTGGTGACTGAAAGCTTCTTATGGAATTTTTGCATAAAAATAAAAATGGAACATGATTTATGATTTTGATGATTAGATAGGATAGATTATGGAAAAAAGAGTGTTGTGTAATTTTAGAAACTAAAACCATATTACTTTTATAACATTTTTTTCTTTATTTTCTGTTTTTCCTCAACTTTGTTGTATTTTTTGCCCTCGTTGCTTCATTCTTTTTCTTTCTTTTTCCTTACTTTATATTAGTTTGTATTAGTTTTTATCTTCTTTTTTAATACTTTTAATAAAAATTCTATACAAAAAAGGAAACAAATTGCATTTCCCTGGTGCAGTAGACTGCTGCAGAAACAGCATGACGGGAGAATGAGGTATTTAGGAGACTGAATATAAATCAGGTAGTCATTCTATATAATTATAATGTAAGCAAAACAACTAGTTTGGAATAATGTTTAAGGCACCAACTAGAAACCAGGATACTGTGAGTGTGGTCCCACCTTAGGCATCAAGCCTTCCTCTTCCTCTGACTTGTTAACTACATCCTGGAACTGATGATGCACTCAGATTTAACAGTGTAACATATCTGTACTTTGAAAGAAGGTAAAATGAGGACTTTGGAACAGCATAAATCACAATAATTTTGCCTGTATAATTTAATCTGCTAATGTTGCTTTCTTGTTTGGATATTCCGGTATCTTCCAGGTCAATGGATCGTAATAAGATGGCCACCAGATTATAAATTCAGACATCAGCTATATTGTACAGCAAAAACCAAGCCTTAAAACTTCCAGTTTGCAAGGCTTCGGCAGCAGCAGGGTTTCGCGACTCCGCACGATCCCTGCTGTGCTCGCTGCCGAGGTGCCTCTGATCCATTTGGATTTGGAGGATATAGCTGCCCCGTAGAGGCAGCTGAAGATAGGGGTGACCTTGACAGGGGTTTGGGGGTGTTGCAGACCCCCTCCCCAGCTGGAAAACCCCCTTTTCCCAAGGCGGTGGAGCGGTGGTCAGCAATGTCCGCCACAAAGAAGCCTGCAGCTGGACAAGATTGTGCAGGAGGAAGAAAGTGAAAGTTTTTCTCTGGCTGAACCAGGACAAAGAGGAGCCTTTAAAACCTGGAAACCTGCCTTTTTTATTGCTACATTGTTTCCCAGAAAGACTGTGCAAGTGGCGGAAGAAAGTTGTGAAAAGGAAAGTTATTTTTTCTCACTCTCCTTCCCTATGGAAGTAGCTGATGGAAATTTGGAAAACCTGCTTGGGCAAAGAAGGTAAATAAACCTAAAAATTAAAGCCAAGGGGATAAAAGATTTTGGAACATCGGAATTAAAAATTAAAAGTGTATTGCTATAAGTAGGAAGGAAGAGATAAAAAACTTATTCTAAGACTCTATTGAAGAAGACTGCTCGAAGTTTATAAGATTAGAAATTAATGACAATAAGGCTTCTAAAAATCATTTTGAAACTGTCTAATTGAATCTCACCCCAGGAGGAGGAAAAAAAAAAAAGAAGAAGAAAGGGGAGAGATAAAAAGTTGTCATACTTCAACCAGTGATTACAGAAGAAATATTGTATTAGAAAGAAAAGATAAATAGATAATTGAAGCGAACAGACAAAAGATACAAGTATAATTATTTAAAATGAGATGAAATAAATAGAATAGAATTATGAGAGTGAATAGAGGAGAGAAAATATATAGAAAATACAGAATGTTAATTAAGATATGAAACAGTATATTAAGTGAGTATGAATTTGATTTATGTCTGTATAAAAAGAGGTAACCCGGGGTAAGCTGCTTTCCAAAAAGAATTTTTAGGTATTTATGTTCTGTGTTTTGTATGTCCATGTTTGAATTAATAAAATCTTAGAAGAATGTAAGAAGAATGTTGGAAGAGAATAATGAAATTGTAAATAAGACAGATGGATATAAAGAATGTATACAATCTAAAGTAAAAGAAATATAATTTGAATAATAGAAGGAAAGGGAGAAATAAAGAGAAGCTGGGATAAGATATGAAGTTGAACAGATAAGGTAAATATATATATTAAATTGTGCTTGTATGGAAATGTGATAATTTGGAATTATTCTGTCTTTAAATAAGATGTTTTATTGGTTTTTTCAGAAAAGATCTCTTATGTTATTACATTCTATGCTTTGTTTGTTTGTGTATTGTTTTGTAAAAATTAATAAAATTTGTTTTAAAAACAAAAACAAGCCTTAAAATTTAACTGGAAGTACATCCTAGATATTTTCTGGCCTTGAATGCCAATTTAGAATGTTCATGTAACAATTTCAAGATAGTTTACTAATATTGTATGAAGAGATGCATCAGGATCTCTATTACATGATGCCAGGTTTTGAAACAGTGGTGCAGTTCTCTCTTGCTGTAGGAAAGATTAATAGCCAATTCAGTTATGCCAGAATAATGAAGGGTGAAATGAAAATGGCAAAATGCACAATACTCATTTTATTGAAAAATTTCAAGCAATATTTGAAGAGTTTAAAAGAGATTTAAAATTATCATTTGTATGCAAAGAAACTTGTTCTTCCCAACTTGTGGGGAACACGCATCGAATCGAATTGTGAAAGCTTGGTTATACGGTATAAGAAGTAGTATCCTTTCCCTCACAAGAGGAGGAAGAGAAATGCAGAAGAGAAATGCAGGACCATCCATCTAAGAGCTAGCAGCCCTGAGTCCATTGTGACAGATCTTTTCCTTTGCAGTGATTCCTCCAGGCAACCCTAGGAGTAAGAATAAGAACATTGCATGTCTTTCTAAGCCACATGCATACTGTTTGTTTGATTATGTAAATCCACTTGAAGAATAACAGAATATGAAAATAAAAGAACTGGAAGGGACCTTGGAGGTCTTCTAGTCCAACCCCCATCCCCCATCCTCAAGCAAGAGACAGGAATTTCCAGGTGAGCTAGAGGCAACTATCTTTCATTCAACTTTCCTGTTCATTGATTGATAAAGTTTCTTTCCTAGTTTGTCAATGAATTCCTTTCCATCAGGCTAAAATCCAACACTTTTTTTTTTGTTTTAGCTAAAATAGTCCTGACTTTTTATTTGTCACAATAAAGCCGATATGCCAGTAATGCCCAAGAGATAGTTTGGTTCCCACATATCCTAAGTAGGGTCTATACTAGCTAGAGCTAGAGGAAGTTCAAGTCCAAAACCTTCGGTGAGCACCAGGTGGCTCTCAAAATCTTACCCCATATCATAGAATCCCTCAGAAGAGTCACAGCAAAGTAACTTTTAAATTATTCTAACATTTGACCGCATAAAATACCATTATTGTTTGGTTCTAGATTCCCATTTTACTAGTTTTCTATCTAACCATTTGCTGCTGCAGCCCCTTTTCCTATTCAACCTATGATTGGAGGCTTCACAAATGATCTCTCCCTGTTTCTCTCCCTGCATTCTTTATCTACCAGTTCTCTGATTCTGTGGAGCTCCTCCATGGGATCAGAGTCCTGGTGTTTAAAAGGTCACCTGCCAATTTCATCTGCTACCTGCCCCAACTCGGTACCAAACCCCAAAGCTGAACCTGTGATAAAAGATTTTAAAACAAATGAAAAGAACAAATGTAAATAATGGATGGGAAATTACTGGGAAGAAATTATCCAGCTATAATAGGCATCAACAACCTACTCTAGCAAGAAAAATACAAATTTCCATATTCAGAAATTATATTTTGCCATCAAGGCTAAAAGTTCTATAATAATTTAAAGAAAGATAATTAACTTTCAAGACAGTTCCATTGCTACCCAACATTACAAATGGAAGATATTAATGAAAGATTGACTTACCAAGCATCCATCTTTTGGGGATCACGGACAATTCTCTTAGCACATTCAATATCATCTGTGATGTCATCATTTGTGAAAGCTGCCAGGAAAGACAAATTGGAATATGTCCCAACCCAGATGTTTCCAAAAGATTTCCAAAGACTTGCATAATATTACTATTTAAAACAGATTCTTACCCAAGTGGCATTTCAGTTGTAGGACCTTAATATGTATTATGTCAGGCATTTGCTTTTTTAACAGTGTACCCCACTTTTTATACAGCTGGTGTAGAGCATGAAATGCCATTTCTCATCCTCTAACTGTGTAGAGTAACAAGTCTGGAAAGTGTAGAACACTGGGAACCTGTCTTCCTTCTGGAGCTGAATATGCAGACTTCCCAACAGTCTTTCTGCACTCTTGGAAAGGAGTGAGAGAAGAATCGTCTCACCAGAGTCCAAAAACCAGATTTCTCTGACAAAAGGCAGAGAGCACTGGATCAGGTTCCTTGCTGATTGGAGTTCTAGTGCTGAAATGTCTGCCTTTAACCTGTGCCTCTGGGCAGGACAATGGCTGTTGTGGTGTGTAGTGTGGAGGCAGAAAGTGAGATATGGCTTTGTGAAGGAAGTTATAGGATTTGTGACAATGTGGGAAATGGAGCATAAAGTGGAGGAGCAGATTGAGGAAAGCTAAAAGGCCAATAGAAAATATGGTGGTTAGACACTATCACAGAAAACACAAGCAGGAACTTGAAATTACTTTGAGTGACAGGGTGATTCAATGCCAAATGTCGTGAAGCACTGGACAAAATTGAACAAGTACATAGAGCAATAAAGGAGAAGAAGGATAAAAAAATCCCTTCAAAAGTTTCACCTGACTTCTTTGGGACATTTTTCTTTCTTTTCTAGAGTAGTAGGTGTCAGTCCTTGGTAGTAGATCAGATCAGGAAACAAATACTATAAGGATTGCAGGAATACTACATCATAACATCAACAGCATCAATAACAGAATTTTGAAAGCTTGGCAAAACCTCTCCCTCCCACCTCTTATACCACCGCTTATCAAGAGCTTTTTTCCCCACTTTTGGCTGTTTCTTTCTTTCCTGGGACTGAGTTGTCATTCTTTTCTCATCGACTTTATCTTAACAGTTCTCCTAACAACTCTTGCATTCCTTCATCAAGATGATTTCTTCTCTACACTAGGTGTCTTACCACTGCAAGGCTTATTACAGCCATTAGCTGTAGGGCCCTGGTTATTGTTGCACCAATAGCGGCTGTTTATCTGGAAAATCCCATAGTCACGACTGCCATCTGAGTTTGGTGGCCCCACAGCTCGGCTGTTGAATCTGCTTTCATAATAAGCCATACAGATCCCTGGGAGAAAGCAAGCAAGGAAAAGGGGTATAAAAGACTTGGGTTATAAACAAAAAGCTGTCCTGGTTTCTTACATTGAATATTTAACCATCTTCAACCATTCTTTCCCCAACCAAGGAAGGACCCAAGGACCCACCCCTCTTGAAAACCTGGACCAGTCTAAAATAGAGAGATAGAAAGAGTAAACTCACAGTTGGCCACGCTGTAGCCGTAATATCCATCCATGCCGTTTCCTTTCAGAATTGAAAGCAGTTCACATTTGGTGTATACTTTGGCTTCATTGGCTGCAATGAGTAGGAAGAGGAGAGTGAGCAGTAGGGCCTTCATTGCTGCAGCTTCTCAGAGGAAGATGTCTGACTTCTCCAGTGCGGCTACTGAATTTTATAGTCACAGCTTGTGGAAGTGGAAACTCGATAACAAAGTATGTAGCAATAGTAATTCCCAAACTTGAAGCAATATTGGAGTAACCAGAAAAGAGTGTTAAGGACAAAGAGGAAGGAAAAATATTTTTAACTGTCATTTTAAATTTTGTAAGAAGCCAAACCAATCTTAAAAAATGGGTGAGAAAAGCATTTTAGCTCCCTGAGAGGCAAAATAGTGAAATTGCTCTATTCTTGGGTTCTTTTTAATCTTGTGTGTCAGGCTTGGCAGCCATTTGTTGTTTGAGTTTGGTGCTGGCTTTCTGCTTTATTTGAATGGTTTTTTTCCTTATCCTGATTGGCTGGGAGTCTAGGTCTGTTTTTATTGGTCTTCAAGTTGCTGTGTTCTTGTTTGGTTGGCAACATTGTGTTTTGTGCATTGGCGTTTCTTAATGCAGCTTGGTTTCTTGTGAATGGCTGATAATTATTTATTAGGAAGCTAGGTTTTATTTGGGTAGCTGGCTGGGGCGTGTTTGGGCTAGAGGTATTAGGGGGGTTCTGTTTGTGTCCACCTGCTTGCCTGGATTGTGGTATAGAGATTTTTTTGCTTGTGAGTCCAGGCTTCCAGATGATTGATAGTCTGGTGGAGTCATCTATCTATATGTATGTATGGTATTCAGCTTTGTTCAGTGATTTTCCCACATCATTATAGTTGTGCTTTTAAAGTTGTAGCGACGTTTCGGCAGAATCTCATCTGCCATCATCAGGCTTGTGCATTGTGTTCGTCTGTGAGTCAGACTTCAAGAGCCATTTCTGTTTTAAATTTGGTGCTAGCCTACTGCTGTGCCAGAGTGGTTTTTTTCTTCATTCTGATTGGTTGGGAGTCTTGGTCGGTGTTTATTGGTCTTGGAGTTTGCTGTGTTCTGCTTGATTGGTGTTTCTAATATCTTCTGTCTGTTTTGTAGCTTTTTTTTGTCTTGATTGGCTGGCAACATTGTGTTTTCCCGTAATGGAGGCTTTTACTGTGGCTTGGCTCCGAGTAAATGGATGGCCATCATTTATTAGGAAGCTAGGTTTCATCTGGGTGCCTGGTTGGGGTGTGTTTGAGCTGGAGGTATCAGTGGGAGTCTGTTTGTGCCCAGGTGTTTGCTTGGCTTGTGGTGTGGAATTTTATTTTATTTTTTTGTGAGTGCAGACTTCCAGATAATTGACAGTCTGGTGGAGTCATCTCTTCTATTCATGCTTGCGAAAGGTGACATTTCATGGGTTTTGCTTTTCTAGTGACATAGCTGAAATAGACAGTAAGTCAGTTGAGGAGGCAACAGTGCAAGGAGTAGAAGCATACCACCTCATTGTGTCAATTCTATTGAATTTTGAAATTTTGTTATAGCTTGTCTCTTTATCTGTCCCCTCCAATATGTGTCTTACCACTGCAAGCCTTATTGCAGCCATTAGCTGTATGGCCCTGGTAATTGTTGCTCCACCAGGTGCTGTTTAACTGGAAAATTCCATAGTCACAGCTGCCATCCCAGTTTGGCCGCCCCACAGCTCTGGTGTTGTATCCGCTCTCATGAAAAGCCATACAGACCCCTGGAAGAAAGCAAACAGGCAACGGACTATAAAAAGCATGTGCTATAAAGGAAAAGGCTGTCCTAGTTTTTTAAACAGAATGTTTAAAATTGAATGTTTAACCATACATTCATTCTTCCTGAACCAAGGAAGGACCCAAGAAGTCTAACGCATGTTGGACACCTTCAGGGGAATTTGGAATAAAGACTATGTAGTAATAAGATTTCGCCAATCTGTGGTTATTATGGATTGACAAGAAGACACAGTTGAGGGCAAAAACCAATGAGGAAGAAAAAGAAAGGGCACGGATGTGGTGGAGGGTTGCAGAACCAGTGAAACACAAACCACAAATTTCTATGTTTATAAAACATCCATATATGCCCAGTGGAACAAAGAACAAATTTTTTTGGCATAGGTACATGTCATAATAGCACAAGTCAATAAGTTCATCTCCTTGTCCCCTCGATTATCGGAAGCCATTACCCAAGCTAGGTGAGAGAACAAGCATGGAAATGAAAGCTGGGATTTCTTCTAAGTTGCATGTTGGCTGAATTGACACAATCTGAATCAATATTGAAATTGTCTAAATAACTGCCCTTACTGCCCAGTGAATCTTTTCAATAAAATGAATGCCAGGTATTGCGTTCTGAGACTTTGCTGGACAGTTCTCACTTAGGTACGTGTTTCCAGTGGGAACGTGGACCGCTCCTATTGCCTGATGCCATTTGACAGTTGACTATAAAAGGGAGCTGTCAAACAGCATCAGCCATTGCCTGTCAGCTGGCCGCCCTGTTACCTCACGGCAGCCGTGGCAACCCTTTATTTTTAAATAAAGTTACTTGCTGAATGATGCTCTGCGTTGCCTCCGTTATTTCCTCTGCCTGCTTTTTACCAGGCATACTTACTGGAGACTTTTGCTAAAAGATGTTACCCTTGTAGCCAATGAAAAAACAGTTTTAGACTCTGCTGTGTGCTAGGCCAGGGCCTGATCCTCTCCTACATGACCAAAAAGCATATTCAGGCTTCTAGGATCCCTTTATCCACTTTATCCACAAAGCAAATTGATGATTCCATTTTCATGGAAACCTTTTAATAGCGCTGGCTCTAGACTACCTGACACTCCTAGGCCACATTGAGTGATGGCACCACTTCCCATCAGTGCAAAGAGTCAGCCCTCCCTTTTTCCCAGGTTTAAATAATTGTTATAGCTAAAATAGTTCTGCCTTTTATACCTCTGACAATAAAGTCAGAAACAGATGCCACGGATGCCCAATAGATAATTTGGACTCCCACATAACTTTGATAGAGTCCATGTAACCCAGAGCTGAAGAAAATTAAATTCCAAAATATTGGGTGAGCACCAGAGGATCATAAAATCCTAGCCAAAATCTGTGAATGCTTCAGAAGAGTACACAGCAGAGTAACTTTTAGGTAAGTCAAGTGTTGGCTACTCAATGTCATTATGATTTGCTTTTAAATGCTGATTGCTGGCTCAAGAGTTTCCCATCTAATGATCTCCTGCTGCAGCCCCCTTTCGTACCTATCTTATGACTTGGAGGCTTCATGAATGATCTTCCCTGCTTCTCTCACTGCTATGCTCTTTACAGATTCACTTCTCTGATCCTAGGGATGGGATTAAACTCCTGGTGTTTAAAAGGCCATCTACCAAATCCTTTTGCAACCTGTCCCTACTGGGTAGTAAACCCAGTGTAGCAATACAAATGCAACTG
>NC_141991.1:142170601-142189452 GCF_049901715.1 Pseudonaja textilis | reverse complement strand
CAACCCTTCCACCTTTGAGCTTGTAACAGTATTGCTGCAGTTATCATACATTAAAAAAAATTCCATGACTGTTTTGGTTGCATGCAGTTCAATTCTTTAGTGATTTCATACTCAACAGCCTTAGCTAGCATGGACAAAGAGGGGCAGAGGTGACATAGGATAATGCTTAGAAAATGACACTACATAAAATCCTCTCTTGAATGACAAAACCTCACAATAAGGCTTGCTTATGGAAGATCTATCAACCTGGTTCCTCCACTTTCTTCCCAGCCAGTCTGCAGAAGGCTCCTTTCACGTCCCTGTTCCTCAGGCTATAAATGATGGGGTTTAACATGGGGATCACAACACCATAAAAGACTGCCACTACTTTTTCCCTATTGGAGAATGTCTTGGCCTGAGGCCTCAAATACATGGCCAGGAGGGTGCCATAATAAATGCTCACTACAGTGAGATGAGATCCGCAGGTGGACAAGGCTTTGCTCTGACATTGTGTTGAATGGATATGCAAAACAGTGCATCCAATACGGCCATAGGTCACCAGGATAAAGAAGAATGGTAATGCTAGGGTGAAGACACTGGTAATTATCATGGTAATTCCACTGGCACGGGTATCAGAGCAAGCCAGTTTCAATACTGCTTGCAGTTCACACTTGAAATGATTCACCACGTTTGGCCCACACAAAGTTGCCTGCATGGTGAAAAAGGGTATAATAGTCAAAAGGAAGCCACTGACCCACACACTCACAGACAACTGTATGCATACATTGCGACTCATGATCAGGTTGTAGCGCAGAGGATAGCATATTGCCACAAAGCGGTCATAAGCCATCACAGCTAACAAAAGGCACTCCACCACACCTAAAACGAGGTCACTACACAACTGAGCAAAACATCTGCCCAGTGGGATAGTAGGCCTGTCCATGAAGCAGTGGATCAGCATCTGTGGGACAGAGGTGGTGATATAGCTGATGTCAATAAAGGAGAGGTTGCTAAGGAAAAGATACATGGGTGTGTGGAGGTGAGAGTCTACGATAATCAGAATCAATATGAGGCCATTGCTGGCTACAGCAATGAGATAGATAACCAAGAAGAGGACAAACAATCCAGCACGAACTTTGAAGTTTTTGGAGAGCCCAAGAAGCACAAATTCAGTCACTGTGGTCACATTTCCCCATTTTTCCATGTTTCCTGTAAAAGTGAAATCAGTTTTCAGAACGTGATAAAATTAATGTAAGCCATTTTGGACTGCTGATTAAATGATGAACACAAATATGGGTTATAAGAATGGAAGAGCTGCTTTTATGAGATGAATCTTTGGGAATATACGTTTCAGAGAAAAATATGATAAGGAGGGAAAAAATGAAATATGCAAGCCTTCTACATATTTTCTTCCCCCATTCAAATCTCTCTGGAATATTTTTTCTTGCTCTTTTTAAAACAGAAGCCCATGCTTTTTTTCTATTTCACACCACTTTGTCTTTTGTATTTAAGAAGACCCCTAGATAATTGGAAGAAGGCAAAATGGTATCAAGCAACTATCGTCCATGGGTGGGCAAGCTGAGATTTAGTAATGTCTCCAGACCTCTTTAAATTTTGCTTCTAAAACCATATTTTTCAATGCTGTGTGATAAAAGTTTCAAATAATTTAAAACATAGCAAAGAACGATGGTTCTTAGTGCAATTTAAATGAAATAGACAAATCCATTTTAATTCTTTCCTTTAATTTATTCATTTGTCTTATTTACACTGATTCATTCATATACTATTTCAGTGTCGGATATATGGACTTCTAAGAAACTTCCATAAGTAGCATTCTTTTCACCTCGTTGAATTTTACAGTACAATCACAAATAAAATCTCTTTTTCACACACCCTTTTTTGAAGATTTAATGGATTTTTAAATGTCTTACATGCCCCTTAAAATTAATCTTGTTGAACAATAGGTAGTTTCTTATTTTAGTATTTTCCTTTTTTTTATCCTGATAACCTAAAATGCCCTAAAGGCAGTCTTACAAAACAAATATTAATAAAGCAAATACAATGGAAGTATTAATATAATACTAATATACTACTAAGAAAAAAACACTTTGGGGATCAATTTTGAATGATACAATCCTGGGGAGATGGAACACAAAAATCATTTTACAATTTTTTTATCTTTAATATTAGCAGTTTTCTTGCCATATATTTTTAAATGTTTATCTATATCTATATCTATGATTATTATCTAAATAAATCACAACTCTGAAAATTCGTAATGAATACCTGTGAACATACCACAAATGTTGAAAAAAGTAAACACCAAAAAAGAAATACTCTTAATATCTGCTTCATTACTCCTATTGGATTCATATGATTATTATTTTAAAAAATTTTCAGTACACACTACTACCTTTCAGAAAGTCCTTCCAGCATGATATAATATGCCTTGAAAATGATTGGCTTTTGTATAGATTCGGTCTACTAACTGTTATCTACTGATATCATCCGGGAAAAGATCAGTTCACTATAGCAATTTAACACTTCAGATAAAAGTTGTCACTTTCTTCCTCAAACATTTATACTGTCTCTGGAGATATGACATGATTTTACATCAGAAGATGTGAACTGCCTTTGGGGATTTGGATGGTTCATCTTCAGAGATTGTTCACCAAAGAGAGCAGAGAGCAAACTTTACAAGCATATACACCAACAATTTGTATCTGCAGGGTTATTCAATGTATAACATATCCTTCGTGGAATAATGGATTGAAGATAATGGTGTAACAGTCAAAGCCACCTTGAGGGTACCAAATTGGTGAAAGCTAAAAAGTACAAGATACTGATATCAAACATAGAGGATTGTGGCATCACATCAAAACATTGCTTTTACCTGTTCTATTTGCCTTGAAAATAAAATTAACACCCAACATTGCAGTTTCAGCTTCAAGCAAAATTATATAGAACCAATTAGGTTTTCAAAGAACTTGCAAGAAAAGAGCGATAAGGCTAATCAATTGTATAAGATATGTGCACTTATTCCAATAATGTTATTTTATGAAAAGAATAATCCTATGTCTCTCAGTAAAGCATACATCCATTTCTCTGTTACATGCCAACCTTGCCAATCTACTAGTGGTCAAGACAAAATGCACAGATCACACATCAATTACACCTTCACATCAATCTTGGGAACAGCGTGAAACTAAGATTATTTTTGCTTTAATAAAGAAACTGCATAGTACTTTGTCATTTCTCCTAAGTCAAAAAAATATTCAAGGAGATTTGATTGAGGAATTCTGGGAGTTGAAGTACACACATCTTAAAGTTGCCAAGTTTGAAAAACTCTGATCTATAGCAGCCAAAAAACCAGAAAAAATCGGGGCAGCACTTTTTCAGACTAACACACACAAACACACACATGCGCATACACACACAGTCTGTCCGTCCATCCGTACCTCCATTCATCCATCTATCTATCATGTATCCACTTATACATATTATAACATAGGGTATTTAGCATTATTTAGGGTACATTCCAACTGAGTAGTTATTATAATTGGCATCCCATTTTAACTGGGGAGAAATTGAGAATGCTGCAGTTGATGAAGATAGATAGATAGATAGATAGATAGATAGATAGATAGATAGATAGATAGATAGATAGATAGATAGATGATAGATAGATAGATAGATAGATAGATAGATAGATAGATAGGACTTGAATGATGCGGTGGCCTAGAGGTGGTGCTCTTGCTTCACAATCAGGAGGCTGTGAGTTTCGATCCTAGGTAGAAGCAGGTATTTCTCTCTCTGGGTGTTGAGAATATATCTGCTGAATAAAACTCCACATTGGCAACAGGAAGGGCACCAGTTGCCCAGACTCCATCTCACAAGGGATTATGGGATCATTAGAAGAGGAGGAGGATGTTGGTATATAAAACTTGGACTTTATGCCGAGTGGTTCAGCACATTTTTCTCACACAAATGGGGATGTAGAGAGAAGAATGAAATAATGGTGTGATATTGCGTTCGCACAAGAAGCTGACACGACACGGAACTTCTTTAAACAAAGCAGTTTATTGTTACGATTCTGCAGAAACGGGTTCACATCCAAGGCAGCAAGATGGAACACAGAGCCAAGCCAAGCATACATTCTTATACTCCCAATACACAAAAGCGAAGAAGCGAGATACAATGTATCAGCAATAGGAACATTCTGTTGCTTATCTATCTGGAAATTTGCACGTATACTAGCTAAGCAATAACCACCTTCTTGTTCTTTGTTTCTCCGAAAAACCGCTGAGGTTGCTTTTTGAAACACACACACACACAGTGGAAAAGTACAAAATACAAAATGGAGAGCTTATCTAAAATGGAGTTACATTGGTTCACTTCTCACAATCCCCCCTTTTTCTGGTTCATCTTTGTTTCAAAAGCAAATAAATCAGCTGTTACTTGTTGCAAAGCCACTTCTGGGTTACTATACAGAAGCTTCTCTCCTTCTCCATTATGAAATTTAATTTTCCTACAAGCTTGAGTACTCATGTTAAACAAATTAGGAATACATTGTATGCAACAGCACAAGCAAATCAAAGCAACTATTATGGTTATAATAATAATTATTAGTTAATATGGATTTCCACCAGGAACCATCAGGCAACCAGGACCATAGGGCGTCCCACAAAGATCCTGCTATACCTGACTCATCCCATTCCTTTTGATATTCATAAATTCGGTCTTCCATATCTCTTATGGTTCTGGTAATATTGGGCTCATAGTCATGGATATATGTGCAACAGTGAGAATGTACCAGAGCACATACTCCTCCTTTTGCTGCAAGGATTATGTCCAAAGCATATCTATTCTGCAGGGTCACTTGCCTGACTTCAGATAATTCTTGATTAATCATTTTGATACTTCTAACAGTGTCATTAAACATGGCAATAGTAAAGTTGTTCATTCGAGTCATATCCCTATAATTCATGCCTACCCCAAGAGGGAATATTAAGGCTCTTGCTAGTCCCTCATACCAGGACCTGTGATGTATCCCAGAATCAACCTCTCTTTTATTCCAGATTCGAGTGTTGGGTAGTTGGTTCAACTTGTAAACTGCAGGTAACACAAACCCTATAGTGCAAGTGCCTGACCATAATTTTGGTATTTCTCTGTAAGCGTATTTCCCACACAGCAGCCATCTATTCCTTCCCATAACCCAAGTCAAGTTTGACACTCTAGTCCAGTTAATCATTTCTTCGAAGTCAATGCACATTTGACAATAATATTTCCAGAATGGCAGATATTCATTCTTACATTCATAAGTGGTAACCACACTATGATTGAAACATGTTTCAGGCATTTCCCAAGTCTTATTACACTTTTCCCAATCTCCCAGGAATGGTCCTCCTTCAACACTTCTTTTAAAGCAAACATAAGCTGTTTCCCTTAAATGAATGAATACCTTTTTCGTAGCAGTTCCTCCTACAGGTCCAGTCTTGGTTTTGGTTTTCCCATCCGGCACCATCATCTGTTGTGTCAGTGGTATTCCATGCAATATAACCCCTCCTCTCCCTGTTCCAGGCATATGCATACACAACCAACAATTTGTCAGATTCAAAGTTTGTGTGGTCTCCCTAATGTCTTTAATATACGAATTCTCTGTCCACAAATCATTTCCCAGGTCTCCAGCTTTTTGCACATGTTCAGTCTGTTTGGTTCCTGCTCTTCCAACCTGTTGCAAGACAAAAGCACTCACAAGTACAGTTGAAATACACAGAAACATATTTCTCAGTCCTGATTCTTTTTCAGGGTCAATTTCAAAGGTTGTCCTTCCACTGGGTGGCTTCTCCAAGGCTTCTCAGGTTCTGGAGCTGCTTTCACATGACTGTAGTGAGTCCATCCACTTTCTTTCGTCCGGACAGCAGACTCCGTGGTAAGAAGCACTTGATACGGTCCTTCCCAGCTAGGTTGCAATTTCTCAGTCCTCCAAGTTTTTATCAGGATCCAGTCTCCAACTTCATGGGGATGTTGGCTGCCAGCAAGAGGTGGTCGTTGCACCAACAATCCCTGTTTATGAAGAGAAAGCAAAGACCTGGACAGTGTCTGCAAATATTTTCTTACAAACATATCACGAAACTCAGGAATGGGACCCCCGTAGTTTGTGAGATAGGGTCGTCCCATTAACATTTCAAAAGGAGCTCAACTGTTTCTTGAGTTCAGCATCCCAGAGGATTGGGGATGCCATGGCGTGTGTAAATCCCATTTCACCCCCACAGCCCTCATGACTTCTTGTAATATCTTTTGTGTAAAATGTGTGCCTCTGTCTGAATCTACTACCTCTGGCATGCCATATCTAGGTATGATTTGTTCCAGCAGAATCTTAGTCACTGTGGCAGCTGTTGCCTGCCTGACAGGGTAGGCTTCCATCCACCCAGTCAAATGATCCTTAATAACCAGCAAGTATTTCCAACTCCCACTAGGTGGCACTTCAGTGTAATCAATCTGTATCTTCTGGAACGGCTAGACTGCCAAGGGTCTACCCCCCTTGTCAGTCTTCCGTGCCGATGACTTATTCACTTTAAGACATATTAAACATTTCCAACAAATAGCATGTGCAGTAGTCCACATATTCAAACTCCAATACGTGGGCTTGACTGCCTGTACTAAAGCTTCGGTCCCCCAATGACTTCCCTCATGTAAGTACTGCATAACATTCCTCATTTGGGTTTCAGACAATACTCTAACCCCATCTGCTGTTACCCATCCTTTCTCAGCTTTGTGACATCCCTCTTTTTCCAACTTTTCCCTAGTCTTCTCATCTGGCTCCCAAACTTCTTCGGGCTCTTCTTGCAACATGGGTACTGATACCATCTGTAGGATTACCTCCCCAGCTGCTTCTTTTGCCCATTTGTCTGCCCATCTGTTTCCAACAACCTCTTTCTCCATCCCTTTCTGATGTGCATTGATATGCACCACAGCTACCCGATTTGGATACTGTAATGCATTCAATACCTCTTCCACCAGTTGTAATTGCTCTATCTGCTTCCCATCAGTTTTTATGAATCCTCTCTCTTGCCAAATTTTCCCAAACGTATGGACCACACCCCAAGCATACTTGGAATCTGTCCATATTGTTACATCCACACCTTCAGCCAACTCTAAGGCCCTTTCCAGAGCAAACAACTCGCACTTCTGCGCAGACCATGAGGAAGGAAGGGAGCCCTTTTCTATGACCTCCCCTTCTCCTGTCACGACTGCAAATCCTGACTTCCCTTTTCCTTCCTCAACCCTGCTTGATCCATCCACAAACCACCTTTCCCCATCTTTCAAAGGAGTCTCTTCCAGATCCTCCCTCACTTTTGTCATCAAATCTACTTGCAACAAACAATCATGATCCTCAGCTTCCCACTCCTGTCTTCTCCCTTCTCCTGTCAGCTTCCTGTGCAGGAATTGAGCTAACACAGTGTACTGGTCCACCCAGACTCTGCAATACCCCAACAATCCAAAGGCTTTTGACTTAATGCCCCAAATATTTCACCTTCCTTTCCACAAACTGGATCTTTTCCCTTGAAACTGTCAATCCTTGCTCTTTCAGCCAATTTAGCAAAGCCACAGATGCTGCTCTAAACTCTTTTCTCTTTCTCCCCAGTCAACTACAAGTCATCCACATGCTGAATCAACACGATCCCTTTCCCTTTCTCAAAAGACACTAACTTTTCTTCCAGAGCCTGTCCAAACAACAAAGGGCTCTCAGTATAGCCCTGGGGAAGTACTCTCCACCTTAATTGCTGTTTTCTCCCAGTCTCAGGGTCATCCCATTCAAATGCAAACAGGTCTCTACTTCCCTCCTCAAGGGGGCATGCCCAGAATGCATCCTTCAAATCTATCACAGTAAACCATTTGTCTTTGGGAGGAATTCGTCCCAAGATAGTATAGGGATCAGGAGATCCTCCTCAAATCATTAACTAATCATCCTTATTCCCTTCCCAGTATCCCACAGCTGGATACCAAACACAGGCAACAAATCACTCCCCAGCAAATTCACTCCAGAATCAGGAATATACAACACTTCAGCTTCAGTCACCACTTCATTCATTTCCAGTCTAATTTGTTCAAACACACTCACATCCTGCGATTTTCCACTCACCCCAACTACTTTTATCACTTTCCTTGATTTATGTGCACCCTCTACCGGGTCACACACAGAAGTCTGGCTTGCGCCAGTGTCTATCAGGAACAGCCGCTCCTGATGGTTAGGACCCACTAAAATGTTTACCAATGGCTCCCCGCAGGTCCTCTTAAAGGAGCCGGAACAGCCCTAATCATCATACAATGCATAACTCCGCTCTTCTCGGTTGGTAGGACACTCGCGCGCAAAGTGACCTTCCTTCCCACACCTGAAGCAACTCCTATCCATTCCAGGCTGTCTCATTCCCATGCCTCTTCCTCTGGAACCTCTTCCTCTATCTCGAAAACCTCCCTGATTGTATCCCCCAAAATTCTCTCTTCTTTCTCCAATTGGACCCTTCCCAAAATTCCCACTTTTCTTTACTTCGCTCTTTGTTGCAGCCTGTACAGCTGCAACCATCATTTGTGATTTCTGTCTGGTTTTTTACAGTGTCTCTGTTCACAAAAACTTGTTGGGCTGCTTTCAGGAGATCAACCATTCCCACAGCTCCCCAATTATCCATTTTCTGAATTTTCTATGGGGAATTTTTGATCTCCTGCCACTGCCCCTTGTTGCCCATTCACTCTTTCATTCCACACTCTCCAGGCTGAGGTCTGGATGAGATTCCGCTCCTCAGGAGTAAATAGATGTCCCAAAATGTACATCAGCTCCTGATAAGTGTAATCATTCAGACCCAACCATAGCTCTAACTGTTCGGCCACCTCATGAGCATTTTCATGAAGCTTTGGAAGAGTCTTCTTCAATTCTCGCAACTCGGCTGGTTTTATGGGGACAGCCACAAAGACCGTCACCGGATTGCCTGCAGCATTGATCCCATTAGGGACTTCCCTAAGAGGAAATGCATCCACTTCAGGTTTTTGGCTGAAGGGAAAATTTTGAACATCTCTTCTCAACTGTTCCACTTCTTTTCTCAGCTGCGGATAAGGTGGCTGAGGAGGGGGTTGTGGCGCCGGCAATGGCGGGGCCACTGGAACATTGTTCAAGTTAGGATTTGAGGGCAGCGGACTCTGAAGCCAATCATCCGTCTCGCTTTCATTGCCCTCCTGTTACAAATTTCACATGAAACCATATGAACCTATGTATGCAATTTGGGTGGTCATTTTGTGTTGGAGAATATAATCTAGCAATTGGGTCATCCAATAGGTACTGGTTTCCCCCTCAGGACTCCAGTGATATGGAAATTTAGGATCAATCAGAGGATATTTTGGCCATCTATATTTGCACAAATAAATCATGTGCTTCTTCTCAAGATTCCGGGTAAAATGTTTGAGATTCGGGGAGAACCATTGTTGCAACAGTTGTCCCAAAGGCGAATCCACCGGAATAGGTTTGCTGCCTTTTTTTTTCTCTTCATCTCTTATCTCAGTCTCTAAGTTTTCTCTTAACTTTTTACTTTGTTCTTTCCCCATCTCTATTCTTTCAGGCTCCCAGAGCCTTGACTCACCAGTCCCAGTCCTCCAGCAAGCGCTGGATTCTCCAAGAGAGTTTAAGGACCTCTCTTCCTAGCCCCAATCCTCCAGCAGACGCTGGATTTTCTTTTCCAAAGAAAATTTAAGGACGTGCTTTCTGTCTGCCCCAAATGGAAAGAAACAATATTACCTGATCACTCCGGGAACCTTCCTTCAGGTCTGCGGATGTGTGGGCGTCCCCAACTCAGGTTTTCTCCGTGGTCCCAGACCACCTGCTCAATTTTTCTCTTTTTTTTCTTTTCTCCCATGGTCCCAGACCACCTTCTCAATTTTTTTTCACACCGGTCTCGACTGCTTCCGAAGTCCGGTCGGTCTATCTCTCTGGGTTTTGCAAGATTCGGGACTCCTGGGACCTCTCAGGATTCGGGGAGAGATTTGTCTCACAAAAGGAGACGGAGTGGCCACTACTCACCTGTCCCCGAGACCCAAGGATCGCCGTGGAATCTCCTGCATTGGCTCGCCACTTGTGATATTGCGTTCGCACAAGAAGCTGACACGACATGGAACTTCTTCAAACAAAGCAGTTTATTGTTACGATTCTGCAGAAACGGGTTCACATCCAAGGCAGCAAGATGGAACACAGAGCCAAGCCAAGCATACATTCTTATACTCCCAATACACAAAAGCGAAGAAGCGAGAAACAATGTATCAGCAAAAGGAACATTCTGTTGCTTATCTATCTGGAACTTTGCATGTATACTAGCTAAGCAATAACCACCTTCTTGTTCTTTGTTTCTCCGAAAAACCGCTGAGGTTGCTTTTTGAAACACACACAAACATACACACAGTGGAAAAGTACAAAATACAAAATGGAGAGCTTATCTAAAATGGAGTTACATTGGTTCACTTCTCACAATGGTCATGATGAAACCATGGCCCAGAAGCTGGCAGTTGGATTTATGCATATTGTCCACTTTAAAACTATATTAGACTTGGCTACAGAGGGTCATAAGCCATGATAGCCAACATAAGAAACTCAGGTCCTAACATACATAAAAAAGATAGTAATATTAGGCTATCCATAACAATGGCCCAGTGGAATGGTTGGCCTATTTGTGAAGCAGTGTGCCAGTTGATCATGGTGGTGATACAGCAGAGGTTGATAGAAAGGTTGCTGAGGGGAGGGCAGAGCTGGCGTGGTGATGATACGGCATGAGATCTTAAAGGTCTGACATCGCTGCCGATATCTTTGCTCTTGGACAGTCCAAATGGTTCTAAACCATCCCGAACAGACAGTGAATGTAAAGAGTGCATCCTGTCAATCCCAGGGATACCACAAAGTCCCTGGTAGATCCAAGAGAAGCTCTTTTTTGCCAGCAGCAAAGAGGCAGCCATTAAAGCTGCTGAAGTTGGGACAGTTCCGAAACGGAAGATAACGGAAAGAGAAAGTGTGCTGGTTTGGTGAGAAATTTTTCTTTACTTTAAGATTTGAAAGGACACCCTAAGGAAAAGAAAGAATCTGTAAAATCTTAGACAGAAGTGATTAAGCAGCAATTTTAAATGGGAAGTCAAATCAATTTTTTCTTTTTTTGCTGGACTCTATATATGATTTTTATTTTATTTTGAATTGGACTGGTCTCTTTTTTCTACCTTATTTTTTTCTGTTTTGTCTCTTCTCCTTTTTGTCTTTATAATATTTTAGGCTAGAGATTCCCTTTTAGCTTTTTTTTTCTAAATCTTTTTCCCTTTTTAATTAATTTTTATAATAATTTCTTTGGAAAAGGAGGAGGAAAGTGAAAACAGAGGAAACTTTGTAACACTGCCAACTAGAGGCTTAGAAATATTGTTTCTCTTCTTTTCTCTTTTGACCAGACAAAGCTGAGAAAGAATTCAGACTTCTTTTCAAGGACTTTGAGCCTGTCTGATAGGATAGAGGAAAGAGTGTGGGAGAGTCTGGTGTTGAAGTATACAGAAAAAAGACGATAAGATTCTAAAGAAGACAGCTATAAAACTCAGCAAAAGCCTTGGATAACTAAATAGGTGCAGAGTGTTCTTTTTCTCTTTTTTAAGCGGGGCTCTTCCTTACTTTAACAAACCCCCTCCTTATTAGTTTATTATTTGTAATAGCGATTTGGATCTTTGGCCTCTTGAAAGTTGTTTTTGTTTTTATTTTTGAAGCCTAATTTTTACTTTTGCATTTTATTTTAAAGGAAAATGTTTTAGTATTAACGTTTTCCTTCTTTTTTTTTAAGGGAGTAGTCTTTTTTCTTTTGTCTCTCTCCTTCCCGTTGTATTTTTTTAATTTACTTTCCATATGGTTTTTTTTTTTTTTTTTGGTGGCTTCCTTTTTTTCTGTATACCTTTTCATACCTGAGACTTTTTAATTGGATTAGGGTATAGAACCTGAAGAATTTCTTTATTTTCTTCCTTAGTTTTTTACTTTCCATTTTTCCACCTCCTGCAAGATTTAACATTTTTTTCCTTTTTCTGTTTATGGTTTTTTCTTCCTTTTTTGAGTTTTTACTGCTATTTAACTAATCAATTGAATTAAGGTATACAAGAACCTGAATAAATTTTTTTTATTTTGCTTCTTTTTTCCCATTATTTTTACTTGGAAATACAATTGGTTATTTCATGAGTGGATTAAGGTCTAGAAGAACCTGAAGATTTTGAATTGTCTGAAATGAGCAGGAAACTAATAGCGGCTTGTTCTTCAACTTCTACTTCTTCCTCTTCACCATCTGGAGGACAACGCTCAACACAGATGATGGTACAACAAGAAAAAGAACAGGAAAAGGTGACCTGAAGATGATTATGCAAGGAATTCAAAATATACAAACAAGAACAGAGAATATTGAAAAGAGAACAGAGAACATTGAACAAAGAATAGGAAAAACTGATGAAAAAGTGGAGAACATTCAACAAATGATGATGAAGTATGATGAGAGATTCCAAAAAATTGAAGAAGATAAACAAAGAGATAAGAAGATTGGAGATATTGATAGCAGATTAACTGTGGTTGAACAAGATAAAAGTGGGATGCTCAGATGGGAGATGGACAGATCAGAATTTTATCTCAGATTCTAAAACACAGAGGAAAAAAAGGGACAAAACTTAGCTGAGATAATGATAGAAATCTTGGCTGGAACTCTGGAAATAACCAAAGAGAAGATGATGGATGGAATAGATGAGGTTTTTCGATTCTTCACAAGATATGCAATGAGAAATAGCTTACCAAGAGAAGTTCACATCAGATTCACAAAGAAAGCCATTAAAATGCAAATATTGCAGGTGGCAAGAGAGAAAACATTGAAATATAAAGATAAGGAGATTGTGGTCCTGAAACAAATACCTAAAAGAATGAGAGAGATGAGAAGAGAATACCGATTCCTGACTAAAATTCTACTTTAAAAAGAGGTGAATTATAGATGGTTGATTCCGGTAGGTTTAATGTTCACATGGGAAGAACAGAGACACAGAATTGACTCAATTGAGAAAGCTGAATTATTTTATACAGAATACTTCGGAGGGAAAGATGAGGAGACAGGAAAAGAAATGTCACTAACTGAATTCCATGAGGACTGCCAAATAGCGACTGAAAAAGAAGAAGGTGCAGTAGGCGGAAAGGTGGAAGTTAAAGAACAGCGTGAACCAAGATCTACGAGAGCTGCCAAACCTATCTACAAAGCATAATCATGGAAGAGGAAAAACTGATTACAATTAACATAAACGGACTTAACTCAGCTGTTAAAAGAAGGAATACTTTCCATAAGTTAGAGAAAATAAAATTTGATATAATCTGCCTACAAGAAGTAGATATTAAAAAGCAACATGAACAATGGTTGGTACAGCCAAAGTTAGGGAAAATATTTACTTCTTTGACACAATGCAAGAAAAGAGGAGTGGTTTTATACATTAAAGATATTATCCCAGCAAAATGGATCCATATGGATGACGATGGAAGATTATTAATGGTGGAAATAATGGACAATAATATGTATAAAACACTCCTGATTGCAATCTATGCCCCAAATGACAATCAAGAAGAATTTTATAGACAACTACATATGAAAATAATTGAACTGGACTATGCTAATATAGTGATGATGGGAGACTTTAATGGAATTGAAGACTATAAATTGGACTATACAACACAGAAAACAACAAAGCAAAACAGAAAGACCCTCCCTAAATCCTTTTTTTAAATGACAGATGAAATAAATTTAAAAGATACATAGAGAGAAAGAAATGCTAAGACTAAACAATACACCTTCTGTTCAAACAGACATTTATCATCGTCCAGAATAGATACGATATGGATGTCAACAGAATTGTTAGCTAATATCCAAGAAATAAATATTGAAGCAAGTACTTGGGCATATCATAATCCAATGACAATTAAATGGAAAGGACAAAGAAGAAGATCTAGATGGACGTTAAATAATACTATACTAACAGAAAAAGACCTCATACAGAGGATGGAGAAAGAACTGCCTTTTTTTCTTTAAAGAAAATAAAAAAGAAGACACATCAATGTGGAATGTATGGGATACAATGAAGGCATATGCCAGGAAAAGGAAAAGAAATACCATGAAAAGACTAGCCTCTAAGACATTAGAGGAGGAGTATAAAGGACTTGAAAAAGAGTTACAGAAAATGCACAGAAAAAGGACATTAAGTTAAAAATGGAAATAATTAAACATAAAATGGGACTAATGAAAAAGAAGAATTAGCACAGAAAATCAGAGGTGCGAAACAGAACTATTTTGAAGATGCAAATAAACCAGGTAGATGGTTAGCATATAAACTGAGAAAGGAGAAAGAATCAAGGAAAATATTGCAATTAATAGATGATCAAGGCCAAGTTTGCTATGAAAGTAAAGAGAAGAATGAAATTATACTTACAAAATGCTAATCTACCCCAGATACCTAAAGAGATTGAAATAATGTTAGAAAGCAATGTAATGATGATGGAGTTAACTGAAGCACTTAAGAAGCAAAACAATGGAAAGGCACCAGGCCCAGATGGACTTCCGGTGGAATTTTACAAAACACTACAAGAATCGTTGAATCTTCTATTGCTAGAAGTTATGAATGAAGTTATGTTAAAGAAGAAGATACCTAAACCATGGTCAGAAGCTTATATTACATTTGTCCCAAAAGAGAAGGCTGACCCATTACAAATCAAGAACTATAGACCTATTTCCCCACTAAACACAGATTATAAAATTTTTGCTTCAATATTGGCAGAAAAACTTTAAAAATACCTAAATAATTTTATTCATCCTGATGAAAATGGATTTCTGCCAAAGAGACAAATCAAAGACAATATGAGAGTAATCTTGGACACTTTGGAATACTACGAGACACACCCTGAAAAACAAATGGCTTTGATATTCTTAGATGCACAGAAGGCATTTGTCAATGTGAATTAGCGATTCATGTTATTACAGCTGGAACCGATGGGCTTTGGTAAAAAAATTATCCAAGCAATAGAAGCTATATATCATAAGGAAACGGCAAAGGTAATGATAGAGGGAGAATTGACAGACTCTATTGATATAAGAAAAGGAACCAGACAAGGGTGCCCACTGTCACCTTTGTTGTTTGTGTTAATCTTGGAAGTGCTAAACAGAAATATTAGAGAAGAAAAGGATATAAAAGGGATGAAAATTAAAAAGGAAGAATTTAAATTGCAAGCCTTTGCAGATGATCTGGTTTTCATTTTAGAAGACCCACTAGAAACAGCATTAAAATTGATAGAAAAGATAGAAGTATATGGGAAGGTGGCTGGTTTGAAAATAAATAAAGACAAAACAAATATTTTGACAAAGAATATGTTATAAGACAAAAGGAAGAATTGGCGGATGTATTGAAAATCCAGGTCACAAATAAAATCAAGTACTTGGGGATACATTTGATAGCAAGATGTAGTACACTAAAAGAGAATAACTATATTAAACTTAAGCAGCAGATAGCGCTAGATTTGACGAAATGGGAAAATTTACAACTGTCCTTAATAGGGAGAATATCAACAATCAAGATGAATATATTAAGCAGAATTTTATATTTGTTCCAAACAATTCCAATTAAGCTTGGAAAAGACCATTTTGAAGATTTATAATAAAATTGTGTTGAAATATATATGGCAAGGTAAGTAAGAATAAAATTAAAACTTTTGCAAGATGCTAGAATAAGAGGAGGATTTGGTTTGCCTAATTGGGAGTTGTATTACCAAGCTACAAATCTGATGTGGGTTAAGGAATGGATAACATTAAGAAATACTAGATTGTTGACATTAGAAAGACATGACCTGTTGTTGGGGTGGCATGCTTTTTTGTGTTATAAAGGAACTAAAACACAGGGGTATTTTAGAAGACATTATATACGGGAGTCTCTGTGGTTAAATTGGGAGAAGACTAAAAGGCAATGTTATGTGAAAATTCCAGTCTGGCTATCAACTATTGAAGCATTTTCTTATCCTATAATATATAAAAAGGAACAAACAGTTGGATATGGTGAAATATTGAATGAAAAGGGTGAACTTAAATCTATGCAAAAACTGGAGGAACAAGGTATAAAGATGAATTGGTTTTCATATGCGCAAATACATTCAAGGTATGATAAAGATTCTAAAACAGAAGGTTTCTATGATAAGTTGACTGATTAAGATAAGATTTTGACAGGTACTGATGAAAAGGTGATTAAAAAATTGTATGGATATTTATTAGAAATTAAACTAGAGGAAGAACAAGTCAAAGAAACAATGATTGCTTGGGGGAAGAATTTTGGATATGGGATTGATCTAGAGCAATGGCAAAAATTGTGGTCTCTAAATTATAAAATGACAATGTCAACAGCATATAAAGAAAATTTGTATAAGATGTTTTACAGGTGCCATTTCCCCCCAACAAGAATAGGAAGAATGTTCAAGAACAAATCTGAAAAATGTTGTACCTGGCTCATATTACCATATGTGGTGGACATGTGCGGATGCCAAAAAATATTGGACTAAAATCCACACATGGTTGGAAAAAATGACAAAAAAGCATATAGACTTGAAACCAGAGATATTTTTATTGGGAATTTTACCTGAAATATATAGTAAAGAATTGAAATATTTGATTGTAAATGTATTAACAACTGCTATGATCATATTTGCTAAAAACTGGAAAAATGAGAAAATATCAACACAGGAGGAAGTTATTAAGAAAATATTGGAATATGCTGAAATGAGTAGACTGACATTTGAAATCAGAGAACAAGAAGATAAACAATTTTATAAAATTTGGGATCTATTCTATCAATGGTTAGATAATAAAACATGGTAATGAAATATGTAGATTTTTATAACGTAATGAATATATAAAGATGTATTTTTTTTATTATATCTACAAAATGATTATAGGATAGATTTGAGATGGAAATATGAACTGTCAAAACAAATTAAGTAAAATATGGATAATCTTATAAAACATGAATGAATAATAGTATAATCAATTAATCAATTAATAATGATATTAATGTATCTAGGAATATTTGATTGATAATATGAGAACATATACAATGTAATTGAAGACTACGAAGTGGAAGCACAAAACAATTTGTAAACCAGCCGACACACTGTATGCACATATATGGAAGATGATTTGATGTTTTTATGTTGTGTTTGTTTATGTTTGGCTTAAAAAAACAATAAAACTTTGTTTTTAAAGAAAGATTGCTGAGGAAACATAGTGAGTATAGAATCATAGGTTTTCTGGTCCAATCTCCTGATCTAGCCAGGACCAGGAGGCCTTATATCACCACAGACAAATGTTTGTCCAATCTTTTCTTGAAAACCTCCAGCAATGGAACAACCACAGCTCAGGAAGCCAAGCTGTTCCATTGATTAATTGTTCTCACTATCCCGGAATTCCTGCTTAGTTCCAAGTCGGATCTCCCTCTGATGAGTGTCCACTCATTGCTTCTTATCCTTCCATCAGGTGCTATAGAGAATAATTTTGCTCCCTCTTCCCTAGGACAATCCTTCAAGTACTCGAAAACATGTTGCCTTGAATCCTTCTTTTTCTTAGGCTAAACACACCTAGTTCGTCATATGATTTATCCTCCAAACTCTTTATCCCCTTTGTTTCTTTTCTTTGCATTCTTTCTAAGGCCCGAGTATCTTTTTTGTGTCATGATGACCAGAACTGGATACAGTATTCCACGTGTGGCCTCTTTAGTGCAGTATAGAGTGGTACTATCACTTCCCATGATCTTGATGTTGCCCATCTGTTGATGCAGCCTAGGACTGCATTGGCTTTTTTGGTAGCTGCAGCACACTGCTAACTCATATTTAAGAGGTGTCCACCAGGAGTCCTATATCCCTCTCATAGGCACTATATTGAGCCAGGTGCTGCCTATTCTATGCCTGTGCATTTGGTTTTTCTTGCCTAATTCTTACCTTACTTTTCCCACCACTAAACTGCATCTTGTTGGATAGGGCCCATTCCTCATGTCTGCCATGATCCTTCTGAATCTTGAGTTTACCTTCCAAAGTGTTAGAAATTCTCCCTCATATGGTATCATCTGCAAATTTGGTGTGTGTTCCTTCAATCCCCTCATTCCGCCATCATTTATGAAGATGTTGGAGAATCCTGAGCCCAAGACAGAATCTTGAGGTACCACACTGAACCAGAATAATCAACAAGTAAGAAGACAAATAATGTAGCCTATACTTCAAATCAACTGAACAGATTCATAAGCACAATTTAGTTATGTTGTTTGTGTTATCTGACTCTTCTATCTTATGTTATTTTGAATAATAGAAAATCACATTAATGTTATGTTCTATCTTAGTTCTCATTTGTTCAAAGTTGCCCAAAGAATTTTGTTAGGAGTTGATGGTTTGGGGGGTGGGTGGGGGGAGTAACACATGAAAGGTAAAACAAGTAATTCATATTAACACTGTCTCCATTAAGAATCAAAATAGTATTTTTCTGAAATGTTGGTACAATTACAAAGAAAAACAAGGTGTACCAAAATGCCAATATCAATAGAGTATGTGTTTAGTTCTTTAATTACATTATAGTTCACTTGAAGGAGGAGTACCTCAAAATAGAAAATAAGACTTATTATATCTTTAGAAATATTTTGTCCCACAGGGTAAAGAATAGATTTTATGAAAACATTTAAATTAATAAGCATATAGAAACTTATAACTTCATGCAAGAATACCATGTTGTTGCTTTGATTCCATTGAGACGATATCCCATGATTATAATTAATTGAAG